>NC_056746.1:147960645-148140645 GCF_019279795.1 Protopterus annectens
GCAGAGAAGCTAAACTGTAGGACAAGCTAGATCCAGTTGTAATTCAGCTTTCTGACCTCACAGTTACAGGTTGAATGGCACAGCCCAGAGACAAAAGAAAGAATTCACACAACAGAAAGTGAAATGAAAGAAAAGCAGAAATGCTAGTGTTACTTAAATGGTTACTCTGTAAGATATCTGGTGACCTGTTATCCAGTTTCTTTGCTTTCATGTTTCGCTTTCTGTTTATTCACACAGAGAAGCTGTTTTAAAAGCCACACAAGGCTTCAAAGCATGATACTAGTTAATAATGGATGAATTAACAGCATGGCAAAAAGCAAATATTTGTGAATGTCTTAGCCTTTGAGATAGGTTGATCAGACAACGCAAGGTGACTTGAACGACAAAGCAACTTTGTTTGCAACACAGCTGAACAAAAAGTTTATTCAAGGCTTAGTGTATTAAACTCTCAAAGTCAGGAAGGACTGCACCAAAAATTCAGGCAACTATTCTAAACAAATTTCAGCACCCCAAAAGACAACAAAATATATTGAAATAACTGAAAACAATACAATCTCATAACCCATATTTAGTATGTATGCAGTGTGCTATACAATTACTGTCTATGAAGCTGAAGAGGTTTTCTTAAAGCAGCTTGCAGGTTCACTTTTTGGCACAAAAGGGTTCACTTTTTATAAGTATAGTAGTTCTTTTTGCCTGCTATGGAGTTTTGTAATTTACCTAACTGTTTGTAGTGATAAGATACTTATTCCCTTGGTTGACCTGGTATACATACTGGGTCATATACATGTTGACATTTTTTAAGTATGGCATCTTCTATTTTTATTACTTCGTCTATTTGCGGTTTTGTCATCCATTATGTCGCTGAATCAGGACAGGTACATCTGTACTTTTCAATATTTCAGCTGTCAAAGTATGTCTATATAGAAACAAGAGCATTGACTTCATAAGAGTGAAGCAAATTTTAAGTTGTATATTTTTGTTAGGTTAGTTTTTATAACAAAATGAAATAGGGAAAGTTAGTAAAAAACATAAATGCTATTTATTAAAAACATTTAAAGTGTTTCTATATATTCTGACAGTTTACACATTTCACAGTACTGCTGTATATCAGATGGGTTCTGTTGGTTTGGTTGACAGGGACTTTGGTCGACATCTGTTTAACTGACCGCATTTGGTCGACTATACGAAAGTCGACAAGTGTGCGACATCAACAATTCTTCTGTAGGGAAATATTCCCTTTCCCCAGGGATTGTGCAACCTTAGAGTTAGTATATATCCTCCCCTTCAAAACATAATGTTTTAAAGTTGCATGTGCCAAGGTTCTTCCTCAGTGCATGAGTACTCAGAAGCTGATGTTTCCATTGTCAACATAGAGTAGTTTACCTTCAGCATGTCGACATTCATATTAGTTGACCAGCTGAAGGTAAATCCACAGATTGATATGACACAATTACATACTTGGGTTGAAGAGTTCACCGACCTGAAATTGTCACAGAAATTATGTTCTACTGGCAAAGATGGGCTGAGGTGGTTAGCCTGCTGGTCAGAAATGTTAGGATATGTCTTCACAAAGGAAGATATTTCAGTATCTGGCAGCCCTTCAATTTCTCTGAGCAGGGGTAAAAACTTTAGTAAAAGCCTGACACCTAGCTGAAACCATCAGCCACTTTGTTTAACACCTTCAATCAATTTCTGGCTCGACAAACAACACCATAGCAAATTATGGAAAATACATACACTACCACATAAATGCTTGGAAAGTCTATAGATGTGTTTCTTTATGTGACAGTGTCATATTGCCTAAGAAAGTGTGTGTGTGTGTATATATATATTCCTATCTATCTACATATGTTTATATATTTATATATGTACTTACATATAATGTGTGTGTGAGTATATGATATGTCATAGGTGGAACTGATTAAGTCTCAATACATTGAACAATTTCATCTACTATCATTTTGACTGTAAAACAGAATCAACAAAAGAACTCAATCACAAATGTAAACAATATGCTTTTACATTTGTGATCAACCACCTAAAACACATACCCATAAAATATATCAAACCACCCATAAACACCACATAAACCCCTGCCCTGCATAAGCACTTCAAATACCACCTTGTTACATGGGAGGGGAGCTTTACACCTCCCACATACACATGCACACTGTCCTGACATGGGGGCTCTGCCTTATCCATAACTTATATACACTAACTATGGTTGCACTACTGCAGAGTGAATGAAACTTCTTAGAATTATGCTGTAGCCGACTTACAGCAAGTCTAATAACGCATAAATCAATCAACTCTCTATTTTTATTCCCTTTTCTATTTTTCTCTCAAAGCTCCACCCCATACTCAATGACCCAATCAAATCAACAAACTAATTATGTCACCATCTCCAATAGCTTCACTCCATTCTATTCTCTGTTGCTCTTCCCTCCCAATTAAATCTGTAAAGTAACTACCAAGTCCATACCAGTTTAAAAGCTACCACATAAATATGCAACACTAATGCATTTATACTATTACCTATAAGTACGTCAGCTATCACACACTACTGATGTTTGCAGCCAGTACTCTACTATTCTCTCTCCCCTTCATTCTGAACCAATTTACTACCAATCATAATTCACCAATGCTTTTTCTGAACTCACCTAGTAGCACTCACCCGCATAAACAATCACTGCCATATCTATCATCACATTACCTTGTCTCCATCAAGCAAATGCCATAGACCTCATCATCATCATTGACTTCTTTTTTGTCATTTTCTACATGTTAATTGTAGCCATCTCTCTCAGTTCAAAGCCCCACACAACTGCCTGCTTTGACACTCATGACTGACTATCACAGATCTTTTACACAATCCATCCACCTTTTTGCTGGACATCCTTGTTTCCTCTTACCTTCTTCCTGTCTGTCCCAAATCTTCTTCACCAGATTGCCTTCTGCTTCTGCATGTGTCCAAACCACCATAATCTGTTCTCTTTGGTCTTTTCTGCAATTGGAGCTAATTTGGCTTTTGCTCTTATATCCTCATTCCTTTGTCTATCCCACAGTGTGCATCTTACCACCCTTCTCAGGTACTTCATTTTCATCACCTCTACCTTCCTCACTTGCTTTGTCTTTATGGCCCGGGTTTCTGTACCATACCATAGTACTGGTCACGGTAGCATTGTTACCTCACAGCAAGAGGTTCTCCTGTTTGATTCTTGGCTTGGCTTGGGAGTGCCTTCTGTGTGGAATCTGCATGTCCTCCCCGTGGTTGGGTAGCGCTCGAAAGACATGGGTGCGTAAATGGGCGTGCCTTCGTTGAAGGTTGGGCATCGAACTGGCACCTCAGCATTTCATAAAAATCTACTGCCAATCATTAGCGGACCAGAGTTCTGCTGTGGTGACTCCTTACTGGAAAAAAGCCGAAAGACAAACAACAACAACCATAGTACTGGTCGCACCACTGTCTTGTACACCTTATTTTTCAGCTTCTTTGGCATTCTTCTGTCATAGACTACACCTGACGCTCTATGCCAGTTGGCTGCAGTCCCTCTGATTCTAGCTTTGATCTCTTCATTCAGACTTACCTCTTCCACCATCTTCCCTTGTATCCCAATTCTCAGCTTCTTCTGATTTCCCCAGTTTGCTTCCCTTACCACTGTCTTATCTGTGCTTAGTTTAATCCCAATGTGCCTTGAGTTTTGCATTCCATTCCCCTATCCTTTGTTGAAGTTCTTGCTCAGAGTCTGCCTGTAATGCCACATTGTCTGCATACAGCAACTTTGTTGATCTGCCCCTCTGACCTGTTTGCTGATGTAGTCCATCACCAGTATGAACAGCAGTGGGATCAGAGCTGAACCCTGGTGCAAACCCACTCCCACTAGGAACTCCTCTGTGAGACCAAACACTGTTCATACTTGAGTCATTGGGTCCTTGTACATAGCCTGCACTTATTCTACATATGATTCTGGGACTTCAAACCACAACAGTACTGCCCAAATCAGGTTTCTTGAGACCCTGTCATATGATTTCTCCAAGTCTAGGAATGCCCAGTTGGACTCTTTTCTCGTCTATAGCTTCTTCTCAACTATCTGTCTCACTTCAAGCATCCGGTTAGTTGTGCAGCATCCTGATCTGAATTCGAACTACAATCTCCCATCTTACATTTAACTACTCTGTGTATCCATTTATCAATTACCCTCTCTAGAACTTTCATGCAATGTGATAGGAGTTTGATGCCTCTGTACTGCCCATAGCTGTGGATATCCCCATAGTTCTTGTACACTGGCATGAATATGTTTATTCTCCAGTCATTTGGGATGTGTCTCTCTCTTCACACTGCTGAGTACCCTCAGGAGCCATTTCTTCCCCTCTCACCTAGCATATTTATCATATATGACCTCATCTGAGCCTGCTGCTTTCCCTGACTTCATGATCCTTAGTGATGTTCTTAAATACTCTAGGGTGGGCTCATCTTCTTCTCTCATTGTAGGCTGTTTCTGGAGAAATACAGCTTCTGTGGGGTTTTCTTCATTCAGAAGCTGCTGGAAATACTCCTTCCATCTGCCTTTGATGTCCTGTGGACTGGTGAGCAGGTTGTTCCTGGCATCCCTTAAGAAAGGTGTCCGACTATCTTCTTTATCTTTCTGTCTTTGCCTTGCAACCTGATATAGTTTCCTTGTGCCACCTACTGAGTCACTTTCCAGAAGCTGGTAGAGCACTTCTGATGCCCTGTTCTTTGCTATTGCAAATCCTTTCTTAGCTTCTTTGTTAGACAACCAGTAATCCTTCCTAGCCTGGTCAGTCTTTTCTATCTCTCACATTTTCCTGCACTCCTTCTTTTTTATTTTATGACTTCCTGGACTTCTGCATTCCACCACCAGCTTTCCTTATGTACCTTATTTCCATACCTAGCTAGGCCACATATCTGTTCTGTAGTCCTCACACATGCTGTTTTGAGATGCCACCATTCTTCTTCAACTCCACCTATTTCCTCCTCTATTTCAGGTGCTAAAGCCCTGAGTAATTCCTTGAAATGTTGTACTTCCAGGTCTTCAGAATGGTCTCTGTTGATCTTAGAGCCTTCTCTGACTACTGCTTGCAGCTGATTGTGGCAACCAGTGCTTTATGCTGTAGGCCTACTGCTTCACTGGGGATGACTTTGCAATCATTGATTCTACCCCAGTGCCCTTTTCTTACTAGGAGGAAGTCTACTTGAGTTGCATGTTGGCCAGTCTTGTATGTGATCTTGTGAAGGTCACTTTCTGAACCATGTTTTGGTCACTATCAAGCCATTTGCCACACAGAAGTCTAGAATGGCCCATGTGGACCCAGGCATTCCCTATGTCCTGTTCTGTCTGTCCTGATATGTCCATTCAAGTCACCCATTATCAACACCAATTTATATTGCCCTGCTTTATCTAGTAGGTCCTGTAATTGCTGTATGAATGCACTCTTTTCCTCACTATCACAGCCCTGCTGTGAGGCATAAGCTGAAATTATGAATACTGTCCTATCATTAAACTGGAGTCTGATTGCCATGAGTCTGTCATTAATTCTGATGACATCCCTCACTGCCTTCTGAAGCTTCTCTCTCACCACATTTCCCACACCATTTCTAACCTGTTCTCCCCCTGAGTAGCAGACTCTGGATTCCAAGTTAAGTGATTTTGCTGCACTGCCCTTTCATCTCGTTTCTTGGATACATAGGATGTCCAGCCTCCTCCGTATGATCATGTCATCCACTTCCAAGCTGCATCCTGTCAGTGAACCTACATTAAGTGTAGCAATTCTCCATTCAAGTTTGGCAGGTTGGTTGGTTTTATGTCCAACTTCACTCAACAGAGCTATTCCAGGTAACACAGGCTGGGCAACTAGACATTGGAGGGCCAGTATCTTATTGACCCAGGGCTGCTGAGCTTTATTGTGGGTACACACTGGCCAATAGGAGCACATACATGTCTCCCACCATTAGCATGGGTCCCTGGCGTAGGTTGGAGTAGGCCAGGTCCTCAACTTGCTTATCACTGGTAACTACTCCTGCCCATTTTCGTGACATTAGTCAACATGACCAAATCACCTAGAGCCAGTATGTGCCAATAAACAAGGATATAGGGAATCTCCAAACTCTGATTCCCACACAGTTTGGTTTTGTGAAGGGCAGATCATGCCTGCTCAACTTGGTCAACTTCTTTGAGTCAGTCACCAGAGCTGTGGATGAAGGCAAGGTGGTTCATACAGCCTACCTTGATCTGGCCAAGGCCTTTGATACTATTCCCCAATCAGGAATCATAGAAAAACTCACTATGCTAGGCATCAACCCCTATATCACTAGATGTTTCAAACTGGCTCACAAGTAGAACCCACAGTGTGAAAGTAGCCGACTCCAAGTCAGACTGCCAACCAGTCATGAGTGGAGTCCCACAGGGTTCGGTCTTGGGACCTCTCCTGTTTGGTATCTACTTCTCTGAAGTCCATACCAACACGAAGGGACTCTGGCTGACAAAGTTTGCAGACGATTGCAAGTTGTGAGCTATTATTAACTCCCCAAGTGATGTTAACATCCTACAGAAAGGCCTTACTGACCAACGACTGGTGTCAGAACCATGGCCTTAAGCTCAGTGCCAAAAAATGTGTCATCATCTCCTAAGGAAAAACTTGGTTCCCTTGAATTACCACATCAATGGTAGTCTGCTGAACACCAAAGGCTTTATAAGAGATCTGGGAACACAGGTTGACAGAAACCTCTCTTTTGACCACCACATTGCCACTATGGTCAGAAAGTCCTTCTATGTGGCACATCTCATTACTAAGGGTTTTGCATCCAGATAGAAAGAGGTCATTGTCTCGCTCTACTCTTCCCTCATTAGGCCAATCATTGAGTACAATGCCCCATTTAGCATGTACCACACTAAACACCTGTAACAACTAGACAGGCTGCAAAAGTACCTCAGAAAGAGGATCCTAGGCCTTAAACATTTGTCCTATATGGACAGACTTAAAAAACTCCAGCTATTCTCTGTCTCATATCGCCTACTTAGAGGTGATCTCTGCTTGACTTACAAAGCTATGTCTGACCCAACTCCATTAGAAATGCTACATCTAAAGAAATCCCAATCCATCCGCACCACACACTCCAGAGACCTCACCCTCATTACCACAATCAACAGAACATGCTGGAGGGACAGGTTCATAACCCAGAGACTGCCCATGCTATGGAACAGACTTCCCATACATGTCAAGCTGAGCACCTCACTGGCCTTCTTCAAGAGAAATCTTGATGATTGGATGGGAAACAGAAAATTCACCCGAGGGATCACTCCAGTGGCTTTACTCACCAGAGGCACTGGGAACTAAATTCGGGTGACACGATGCCAGGGTAATCCTATGGGCTAAGCTTATAAAGGCTCCAGGGCCTTTAGTCTAGTACACACCTATGAACCTATGAACACCATCAAATGTTGAGCCCTGCCACAGTGTACAGTCTATGATCCATGTTCTACTATCTTGAGGATACTGCACACCACAGTAGATGCCCAAAGTGGTTGTTCTGTCCATCTAGGGCCTGTGCTACTGCCCACAGTTCCGTTCATTGGTGAGTTTGAGATGGAAACACTTCAGCATGTCTTTCTGAGGGGGTAGGAACCCCACAGAGACACAAGTCTCACACACAAACTTTCTTCTTTTTATTTGTTTATTTATTTGTTGTTTTTGTTGTTTTAGTTCTCTTCTCTAAACATGAACTGCATACCCTCAGATTTAATCCATGCTCAGCATGGCATATTCTATAATTCATGTAGGTACTCAGCTTTAAATGACTTAAATGATAGCTTCAAAGCCCCCCCCCCCCCGTTAATCTTGTGTATTCCACTGAATGGAGGTTCAGGTTCTAAAGTCTCTGCTTGTATAACAGGCCTTTCATTAGTTGAATTTTCTTAGTAAATTGCTTCTATGTGCTCTATTGCTAGTATCAGACCCAAAGGTTAACCAAACTTAACTCATGAGCAAGAAAATCACAACATGAGGACTTCTGTTATATATGCATTTTACTTGTGCTCAGTAAATTACCATCTAATGGTTATATCTAAACAGTATCTTGTGTTAATATGAAGGCTGGTTAGACATTATAAGATGAGTGATACATTTCAATACCAGGAAATAATGAGGTGGTGTGTGTTGTTACTTCTGTATTAACCTTGAGAAGGTATAAATGACTGCTTCTGGAATATTTTAACATAAGGGTCCCTTACCAAAGTTCTGGGTTTGCGTATAATAGTTGTGTGTTGGATTTTTTACTATTGGAAGTGTGGTAAAATGTGCCTTTGCATTTAAAGAGGTGTAAATGGTTATTATCTGGTGTTGTTCTGTTGTGATCTGTGTATTTCTGTGTTGTTAAACACATTAGTAAACACCAGGCAAACAAAATATGAGTTTTAGATGAACAGACCTTTTTCCTAGCATTACTACAGGCTGTTTCTATGCATTTCATAAAGAACAGGCCATTGTTCGTAGTAACAGTTAGGCCCTAATCTCCATACTCTTCTTCTCCACTTTTGCCCCAATTATAATGTATTTTCACCTTTATCTTTCAACATGTCATGACAGTATTCTTTTCCATTTTAACAGGCAGATTGTTTTCATAGGTTCATAGGTTGATGCTAGGCTATCTGCCCTAGGGCATTTACAAGCCTAGCCAGAGTGTGTTTGGCTTTCACCACCCTTCTTAGATTAGTTGACTGTGCCTCTGTATAGTAGGTCACAGAAGATAGCCCATTAAAGGTTAGTTTACCATGCCTCTGTCTAGTAGTGACACAGAAGAGATCCCAGGGGTAAATTTACAATCTCCCATCCAAACGTTAAGATTCTTTTTGAAGAGGGTCATTGAGGGGCTCTGTCTGACATGGATTGTGATTTTGTTCTAGAGTGAGGGGAGCCTCTGGGATATGAATCTGTCCCTCCAGCATGTTCTATTTATTTCTGTGCTGAGGTTTAAGTCACTGGAGCGTGTAGTTCTGATGGATTTGGATTTCTTGAGGTGGAGCATGTCCATTAATTCTGGGTTGGACATGGCTTTATACGTCAGGCACAGATCGCCTCTGAGTAGTCAGTAAGCAACTGAGTAGAGCTGGAGTTTCTTTAGCCTAACTGCATAGGGCATCTGTTTGAGTCCCTTGATCCTCTTGGTGAGGTACTTTTGGGGTCTTTCTAGTTGTAGCAGGTGTCGGGTAAGGTACATCCCAAATGGGGCATTGTATTCAATTATGGGCCTGATGAGTGATGAGTAGAGGGGCACAATGACCTCTCTTGATCTAGATGTGAACCCCTTCGTGATAAGGTGGGCTATATAGAATGTCTTTCTAACTACTTTGGCAATGTAAGAAAGAAACAAAGCAACTCACTGAAACTTGTAAAAACGCTGGTACTGTCAACAATAAAGGATGGTGCAGGAAAACAGTAATCCACTGCGTGTAAGGTTAGCACCTTATTTAGAAGTTCGTTGGTCAGCGTAAAATCAACGAGAATACAGTCGTGTGAAACTTCTAAGTAAGCAAAAAAGTTTTAATGAACAGAACAAATAGCGTGAAACGCTACAAGCGTTTTTCGTTCTGTATGTAACAGAACTTCTTCAGACAACAGCCAGTACAAATTCAAACAGTCATTAAATAAACTTTTCAAATTTAATGCAAGCACTTAAATAGCTAATTAATAGCATTTCAGCCTCCATTTAAAGAGGCAATGCACGCTATTAAGCATCACTGCAACAAAACCAAAATACTAAATCTACCTAACATACAAAAACTCATTTTACCAAAAACACATAATGTTGTGTAGTGTTAAAAATATTTATGAAAAGTATACATATATAATATATAAAAATGTTAAAACTTATAAATTAAAAACATAATAACTAAGTACAACCCTTATTAAAGGCTTTTCTTATGTATACTAACTTAGTTAATCTAAGCAATGGATTATTTAAAAATATATAATAGTAATACATAACGCCATTACTTATTACTTTAATCATGTTAAAAACATCCAAAAGACTTATATATTAGTTAAAAACTAAAGTCTACCTCATAAGATTTTTAATCCTCAAAATACAAGAAATTGAACACGAGTCATTAAGTCCTGGTGCCTTACATGCTGCTAATCGAAGTTGCCAAGCTAGTTCTTTTTTCTCTAGTTCTAATTTTAAGAGGTTGTCATTTATTAAGCTGTGGCTTACTAGTTGTTTATTGATTTGACTAATACCCATAAAACTAAATGAATGGTCAGGGTGACTAGCACAGTGTCTAGCCAAAGCATTCTCATTTTTACCTTTACTAATTGCATATAGATGCTCATAAATTCTATCACGTAGACGCCTATCCGTCTTACCCACATAGAATGATGGGCATTGACTACACTGTGCCAAGTAAACCACCGCCCTAGTGTTGCAGGTATATGATTCCTTAACTTGATAGGTTACTGACCTAATAGTAAATACATCTGATGTCTCAATATACCTGCAATATTTGCATGCTCCACACTTCTTAGTCCCCCCCTTAGTATTGGTACTAATAGGTTTAGTTTCAAGAATCCTTTTCATGTTAGTACCTCTTCTGTATGTGATTACAGGATTAAAATTTAGAATCTGAGAAACATCCTTATCTGTAGATAAATAGGACCAATATTTCCTCACAATTTTCCCTATCTCCAATGCCTCTAGGCAAAATGTGAAAGTAAACGCAATTGTAAAATTCTCATTATGCCCGATACCATACACAAGGCCCTGGTCTGTACTTCCAGTAATAGTCAAATGTGCGTTGTCATTACCTATTTCTGAATCAATAATTCTGTTAGGGCTATCGGTTCTGTTGTCGCCCATCAGAATTGGTTTATAAGTACCTATTTCTCTCTTTTTAATAACTTCTTGAAAAATGTTATTCAAAAAAGATACAGGGTATCCTCTTTTTAGAAACATATGATATAACAGGTCACATTCCTCTTCAAATTCCTTAAATAAGGAAACCATCCTCACTGCCCTCACTAGTTGACCTTTTACCACAGCTTTTTTCTGGTACAGAGGGTGCATGCTGGTGAAATGGAGGAAACTGTTGGAATATGTTGCTTTTCTAAAGATTTTTGCTGTATAATGACCATTGTTTTTACTTAATTCAAGGTCCAGGAAATTGGTGGTAGTTTCCTGGAAGTTTTGGGTAAATTTTAAAAAGGTTGTAGTAGAATTTAAAAAATTCACTAGTTGGTTTGCTTCTTCCTTATTACCCTTAAATACAATGAAAATGTCATCCAAAAATCTTTTGTAGCTTACGAACTGGTTGGCCCAAGGGCTGTTAAAAATGTAATTATTCTCCCAATGGGCCATAACCAAGTTCGCAAAGCTTGACCCTACAGGAGAACCCATTGCTACTCCTATTTTTTGAATAAAAAGCTTGTTTTCAAACAACACAAAATTATTTTTTAGAATAATATGAAGAAGTTGTTCAACTAAATTACACTCATTATTATTTGCTCCTTTGAGTCTAATAAAGTCAGTCACCCATTCAATCCCCAAGTTGTGTGGGATACAGGAGTACAAATCTGTCACATCCACAGTTACAAAGTTTGCCATGTCATCATATGTTATGGACTGCATGCACTGCAGGAAGGACCAGGAATCCTTCAATATTTGATGTTCCATACTCACATATTTTTTCAGGATAGTATCCACTAGTTTGGCACACGGGTAGGTTATTGACTGTCTCGCATCTACCAACTCCCTCAATGGTGGATTTGATATGTTTTTATGTAGTTTCGGGATCCCAAAAATTTTTGGGATCCTCGGTGCTAACATAGTCAAATAAGTGTACTGTTCTAAAGTTAATAAACCATCTGTGAATAGGTCAGAAATAAACATTTTAATCCTATTATAGGCTTGATTCAACTCATTCTTACTCACTGGTGCATATGTATTACTTTCTAATAAGGTCAACATAATATTGGAATAATCCTCATTATAAAACACCACCAGCCCACCGCCCTTGTCCGGCTTCATAAGCCTAAGTGGTAGATTTCTTAAAGAGGTTAGTAGTGTTTTTTCCTCTGCTGAAATGTTAGAACCATGTTTGTTTTTATTTGAATGTTTCATAAGGTCCCTGAATTCATTTTCACACAAATATTCAAATATACTTGTTATACTGTTTTTTTGGGGGGGGTTGAAAGTACTAGCTACTTTCAGTTCATTCTCAATATGTGGTGAATTACCTAACAGTAAATTTAAATTTAGTTTACGAATAAACATTTTAAAATCAAGCAGTAATTCAGCAATGTCACATTTTTTAGATGGCACAAACATTAGTCCTTTAGCAAATAGTTCCACCAAAATATGGTCAATGCAACACTCAGTAAAGTTATAGATGGTAAAATCACCTTCTTTGTTTACAAGAGTTTCGTCAAAGGAGAGATTGCAATCCACTTGGGTCCCCAAATCCCTAATTACTTCTTCCGTACTTAATGGATTACCACCTATGTGGTAATTTGTGGGCACTTTGTTTTTCCCAAAGGGGATGACTATGCTCTTTTTGGCATTTAGCTTTAGGCCATGGCTCTGGCACCAGTTATCCGTCTCTGTGAGACCTTTTTGGAGGATGCTTGTGTCAGCCGGTGAGTCGATTATGGCTCCCAGTTTGCAGTCATCTGCAAACTTTGTCAGCCATAGTCCACCTGTGTTAGCCTGTACCTCAGAGAAATATATACCGAACAAGAGAGGTCCCAGGACTGAGCCTTGTGGGATGCCACTTGTAACTGGTTTAGAGTCTGACATGGCACCTGCAATTCTGACCATGTGGGTTCTATCCCTAAGCCAGTTTGCAACCCATCTTGTGACATAGGGGTTGATATTTAAGCTGGTGAGCTTATTTATGATGCCCGAGTGGGGTATTGTGTTGAAGGCTTTTGCAAGGTCAAGGTAGGCTGTGTGGACTACCTTCCCTTCGTCTATGGCCTTGGTGACTGTTTCAAAGAAATTGACCAGGTTGAAGAGGCAAGATCTGCCCTTAACAAAGCCGAATTGGGTAGGATCCAGTGTTTCCAATGTCTTTGTTTATGAGTTCCATGATGATACGCTCTATAGCTTTGCAGACCAGGCTAGTTAGGCTTATAGGGCGATAGTTTCTGAGGTCCGTTGTGGCACCACCTTTATGGAGTGGAACCACTGTTGCTGTATGCCATTCTTTGGGTACATATCCTGTTGTAAGGCTGAGACTGAACAGTGATTTTAAGTGAGGGTTCAGTTCTTCTTGGAGCTCATGTAAAACGCAGTCCGGGACACCGTCCGGTCCCATTGATGCTGTGTTTTTTTTTTAATTGGTTCAATTACCCATCCCTGATATTGTAGATGGATCCTTGCATGCTTTAATCATTTTTTTTTTTGCAGATGCAATGCTAGATACCACCTTGCATATTTAGAACTCCTGCAGCATCTAGTACTAGCAGGACATTAAGACAAATCGAAGAGGAAAGTCCCTAAAGTTAACCCTGGGAAGCTCCTTGACTGGCATGGATCCATTCTCCCATCTGACATTTTAAATGACCTCTGGCTTGTCTTCCGAGTAGCTATACTATTGGCCAATTGGTTCATGCCTCATTAGTACCAACACTATTTAGCTTCCTGTGCATCAATTATGGGTTGATATGGTCATAGGCTGTTACTAGACAGTTGATCTGGTAAATCATTGGTAGCCTAGCCACTGCATGTCCCACTAGTCAATGCCATTTTCCTAAAGAGATTGTGGGGTAAGACAAGGGAGTATTTATGTTCACTCATCCATTCTTCCAGGCTGCATCTGAAGAGGGTAAGGGAAATACTTTGATATGGTGAGAGAGTCGTAGCATAGGAATTCTTTGAGTCCAGCATCTATAATGCCAACAGGTTCTGTTTATGTTTTGGTGAAGACTGAGATCTTTTGAGTGACTGTTTATTGTGTCACCAGTTTTGCAAACATGATGTCATGGAGACCATTTAGGAAAGAGTCATTTATGGCACTAAAGGCCAGACAGACATCCCCTTTACAAAGCCTGTAGAAGACAAAAAAGTATGATAGGGCCCTAAGGTGTTTTGCATGGCTACAGGAACTCAGGTCCTTGATTTTCTTTGTGAGGAAATGTTGAGGTCTTTCAAGTTGGACATATACTTTCTGAAATAAGGATGGAGTACAGAGGTATGATAACATCCATGGACCTGGAAGATATAACCTCAGCAATCTGCTGGGCTAAGTAGAAGGATTTTCTAATGGCCACATATAAATTGCAATTAAAGGAGAGCATGTGTACACAGATGTACCTAGGACTGATAACCATGTTAGTTTTGAAGGGGGGGGGGTTAAATTGTGTGATACAAGTATGGGTCCTCCTGTTTTCCAAAGGATACTATACTTAAATCATTGGAATTAACTTAATGCCATGGTCTTGGCACCATTTGTTTATACCTTGCAGTCTTTCTTGTAGAATCTGTGAGTCATCTATAGAGTTTATGATGCAATTTGCAATCATCAGCAAACTTGGTTAGCCAAAGGTCCTTGGCATCAGTTTGATGTGTGAAAGCTAGATACCATATAGGTGTGGGCCCAGCCCTGGGGGACATCAGTGGTAACAGGTCTTTTAGAAGAGAGTGCGTCCTAAACTTAATCTGCTGTGTTCTTACAGTCATCCAGTTGGGTGTCCAGTGGATAATGTAAAGATTTACATGACAGTGGACAAACGATCGAAGCCAAAATCTGGAATAATGCCAATGGCCTTGGTTTGAGGTATGCAGTGTTTCTGCCTATGTCCAATACCTCTGTGACTTTTTCAAAGAAGTCAATCAAGTTAAGCAGTCAGGAGCTACCCTGGACAAACCAAACTGATTTGGGTCAAGGGACTTTAGTCTACCAATGTCTGTGTTTATGAGGTCAATAATAATGCATTCCATTGTTTTACAGATAAGTTTTGTGAACGTTATAGGTGTGTAGTTTCCAAGATCTGTAGTACGACCTCATTATGAATGGGGAAGACCGCAGATGTTCTCCAGCCCTCAGACATGAGGATGAGATAGGAAGATTAAACAGATCATGGAGTGGGTTAGCAAGACAGTATAGATGGAATAGCCAGGCTAACTTTATGGACAACAATATCAAAGGCCTGGCTAAAGTCCAAAAGCAATATATCTACCTGGACCCCTTTATTTTTGTAACAGAAAATAATATCCTAAATATATGGAGAGTTTGGTTCTGTTTGCATGCCCTTACAATATGTATCATTTTATGGTGGTTTGGCAATTAGCACTTAAGCAACAGACCATAACTGTAAAACTACTGCTCCTACTATGTGGTTGGATCCCATTCAGAAGATCAAGTCAACAGAAAATCAAGCTTCATATTGGTCGAGACCACATGAGCGACTTTCCAAAAAGTCAAATGTCGTAAAACAACAAAAATCTACATTCTTGCACTGAGGTAACCCCCCCCCACACACACACACACACATAAACACACACCCTGTATATTATATATATATATCAACTCCCAGATTGCCCTACAGTGGGGAAAAGGGTAAATTCCCCAATCCTCACTCTATCATGACCTCCATTCAAAAGCTTCAACATTTCAGAAAGTTCATCATATGAAGTTCAACTTTCTGTTGACTTCTGAATGGGACCCATATGGTTATGCGGCTTCAGAATAAGTTATATTAAGTAAGATGGAACAGAGGCAAAATACACTTATGCTATATATCTTTCATTTTAAACTTTACAGTCATACATAAAAAGAAACAACACAATTTGCAACAGCAAGAGTTTCTCATTCACTTAAAACTTTGGTTAACTGAGACATTAAGCAATGCTACTATAATACAACCTCAAGGGAAACGGGCTTTTTGATTAATTTCCAGCATGCGTTGTTTTCTGCCATAGCATAAAGTCATAATGTGACGGATAATTGATGATTATTATGCATTACGGGCTTCCTATTTATCAGTATTCCATCTAATTATTAACATTTTAATCAACAAGACAAAAACATATTATGGGAGTCAGTGCTAGGTGAGAGAGGTAATTAAACCATTATATATAAAATCAAAAACATTCACTGGGCATTTTAATAAACCAAAGTCTGACTCATAATTTATTTTCTCAGCATTAACAGACCATTTAACCATTTAAAATATTATGGCTTACAAGCTGATATTTTAAGTTTCATAAATTACATTTAGTCTTTCCATCTAGAAATAATACAGATGAGGCAAACTTTGCAATGTTAGTAGTATTCTAAATTTTAACATAATATATCCTTTGTTTTAGTTTCTCTTGCATGTTTATCTGACATTTTGCTTAATTACTGCAAAAGAATATTAAAAAAATTAACTTGATGTTAGCTTGTCAGCTACATGGTGTGTGTGTGTGTGTGTGTGTGTGTGTGTGTGTGTGTGTGTGTGTGTGTGTGTGTGTGTGTGTGTGTGTGTGTGTGTGTGTGTGTGTGTGTGTGTGTGTGTGTGTGTGTGTGTGTGTGTGTGTGTGTGTGTGTGTGTGTGTGTGTGTGTGTGTGTGTGTGTGTGTGTGTGTGTGTGTGTGTGTGTGTGTGTGTGTGTGTGTGTGTGTGTGTGTGTGTGTGTGTGTGTGTGTGTGTGTGTGTGTGTGTGTGTGTGCGTGTGTGTGTGTGTGTGTGTGTGTGTGTGTGTGTGTGTGTGTGTGTGTGTGTGTGTGTGTGTGTGTGTGTGTGTGTAAGTATGTGTGTGTGTGTGTGTGTGTGTGTGTATGTGTCTGTGTGTGTGTGTGTGTGTGTGTGTGTCTGTGTGTGTGTGTGTGTGTGTGTGTGTGTGTGTGTGTGTGTGTGTGTGTGTGTGTGTGTGTGTGTGTGTGTGTGTGTGTGTGTGTGTGTGTGTGTGTGTGTGTGTGTGTGTGTGTGTGTGTGTGTGTGTGTGTGTGTGTGTGTGTGTGTGTGCACACGCGTGTGCTTTACCAGAATTTCACAAAACATTTTCAACAATTGAAGAAAAAGTTCAGAAATACAGAAATTGATATTTATTTCATTTTATTTGAATATTGTAACTGAGGTGAAGCACTTATCAGAATAAATGTCATGCTATCAACAAAACAACTGAAGAAACACTAGAAGAATAAAAACTCATGAATATAAAAAAAAAACTTCAAGGACTAGGTGGAAGAAAAACTCAGAGACTAAACTGGTGTATTTAGAACTTTCGTTCTTGTATTGGCATTCTGATATGAAGATTCAGAGATGGTCATCCAAAACAGAATGAATTAAAACTATGCTCTTTTAACATGCAATCAGCAAAGTTAAAAAAACGATGTATAAGGAAAATCTCTAAAATGCATTTCTTACTGCTAGTCTTAACATTTTAGTTGCCTCATATTGCACATGACTACTTTAAATATACTTCCATATATTGTCTTTACTATAGAAGGCAACTTCAAAATGTCTAGGGAGTTAGTAACAACTAGAATGTAACACATCAGGAAATATTTTTGATCGGAAACAAAATAAATAGAGAAGAGTCCTGTCAGGGTGGCTAGCAACTTTTCACACAGAAATAAAAATGTAGATAGAAATGTTAAGTGGAATATTAAAAAAGGCACTACAGTCTGCCTGCTATATCTAGATAATGCTGGCAACTCCTTGTTTGTCTTTTAGTCTTGCCCATCCAGCAAGAATTCTGTTTTCATTCATGCTACCCGTACGCATTATTCTGTCTTGGGTTTTGTGGTACACACCTTACCTAGCAGACTGTTTTCGTCATTTACCACTCTATCATTGAGTAACATTTCTCCACTCCCCTCCCCTCTTTAAATTCCTAGATGTTAAGAGTCCATTGACTTTCCAGGTGAATTTTGTATTTCTTTATAAAGATTTCACTAAATTCAGATTTTCATATCTCTCAGCAACTAAAAAGTTTTTCTCAGTACAACCTGTTTATCCTCAGTTACTCACCCCTACCATGTTGTATTACCTGGAACATGGCCTCTAACCTCTGAGGTAAGAACTCCACGAGTAACTAGTTTCACATGATTTAACAGGTATTTTGTAAAAGTGAGGGTTTATCCTCTGATACTTCTGTTCATGTGCTTACTTTTCTGTATGCACTTTATAGTGACTCATATGAATGAAGAGTCAATAAATAAGTGTCAGTCTCAGATTTGACACTCACATTTCTCTTACCATAAAAAAGGTTAACAAAAAAACTAGGTGCATTGTACAGAATAATCAATTCCTCACCAAGATAGCCTTCTGCTGCCAATTCCCACCTAATCTCCACTTTACTCTATGCTTCTCCTATACTTACCTACCTTAGACAAACAGACCTAAACAAGCTCGAGGTTTGCTACAATAAAATTGCTAAGTTTGCCACTGGTGCATCTTATCATAGCCACCACTGTATCTCACATAGAGAACTTGACTGGTTTGAACTCCCTCAAATTCTTCCCCTGAATCAACCCCCTCTCACCCATAAGTTAGTAAACTATCCTCCTAAAGTCCCATCCCTTCCAAACCTTCTCAAGCCCTACTGCTCCACTAGACCACTACGGTCCAGCAGCAAAAATCTACTTTCAGTGACCAAAGCCAAAAACTTAGCTGGAGAAGCACTATTCTCCTGCATCATATCCAGATTATGGAACAATCTCCCCCCTCCTCTATAACTACACTACCTTCTTGCAATCACTTCAAGACTGCACTAAAAACTCAAAGTGTCGAGTTATGCCCATGACCCAATTCCAACTAGTAATCTTCCTTTTTACCTCCCCTTCCTCTCCCCTCCCCTAGCCACCCTGCCTCACACCATCTGATCATTGCATTCCTTCCTCTGCAGGCTCTTGCTCACCCTTTACCCTCCCCTTCCCTCCTCACTCAATCTCAGACTTGTTATAACATGCTTAACTACTTCACTTTGTCTCAACCTCAAATACATATCCAGCTGACTTACCCCTAGCTTCCTCTCACTGCCATGTTTACTACTCACGGAGTCTCCTCTTTTACTCCTCTATCTTCCCCTTCCATCCCATTAGCCCTTCTAGCTTGTTCTACCTTCGTGTGGAGCACCTGCTTTACATCTGTTTGAGTTTAGCGCAATATTTGTATATAAAATATTTAGGTATATGAGTTTAGAACAGTATCCATTTGAGCTTAGTACTATCTGTATATACATCCTACCTTTAATTCCTAGCCTCTAGCTAGATATTGGTATATCTGTTCATTACTATGTTTCATATTGTATGTATAGTTAATGTTAAGTGCAGTATGTATTATTTGCTAATATACGTATAATCGATTCTTCTTCATGTACTCTGCTGCTCATTTATTGTTCGGTGGAGCTTTTCTTCCCGGGCCTCCACTGAAAAAGGACCTGTGTCCAGTTGGAATTTCCCGGTAAACAAATGTAAATAAATAAATAAATAATAAATGCTTACAGAGGTGATGGAAACGTGAAATAAATGCACTTTATTGACATATGTTGGGATTTCATACACGGCTAGTTGCAGCTCAGAATAACATATTAAACACTCTAGTGGATAATGTTACAGCTCAGAATAGCTTATATTAAATGCACTTTCTACTAAATAAAAAGTGCTAGTTCACGGATATTAACACTGGCATAATTATTACATTGGTGATAAAAGGAGATACATTAATACTGAGGTATTGCTGTCAAAGGTAATCCAATTAAGACATAGTCAAGAAAGATAAACTTATTCAATTAAGCAGACTAATTCAAGGGATGATGGAGAAGTTCATTTTATTAGTGCATTCATTTTTTTTCCTGTTAACAGGCTGTTTTCATGTCAGAAAAACAGGCCAAAGAAATTATAAATGAAGAGGGAGAAAGATATAATTCTGGTCAATTAAAGGCTAATGCAAATTGTCATAAAAGATAATTACTGTGTAAATATGAAGTGTGTAGTTGCAAAATTAAATTACAGTACCTTGGAAGTCTGGACACCTGCAGTATGAGTCATCACAGCTTTCTTTTTTTCATTTGCATCAGACGGTTGCATCCACATGTGATTCTTGGTAAGGTGATGAGACAGAAAAAAGCAGTGCTTTACCATCTCATTGAATATTGTAGTGTTATCTGTGGGTGTAGTTATGTAGTTTTTTCAACGGAATTTCAGCAAAGTCCATTTCATTTTAATTTGTGCCTTCCTTTAGATAAGAATGATGGTTGATACTCTTAGTGAAGTCATTTTGCAAACCTAGAAACAAGGGCTGGGACTAAGGAAGTGATGATGATGATGACGACAATTACTACTACTGCTAACAATAATAGCGATACATATGTGTGGTGCTCCTCGATACAGCTGATGGGCAGGCTATACATTTTCGTATCTGTAGTTAAAATAACTTTTTCTCCAGAAGCATTCGCAGTTAAATTATTGATTTAAAGGGACTTCTATCCTCATAGTGGTCCATGGTCTGAAAACATTGCCACTGTGATCTGTCTTCATATATTGCAGCCACTGTTTGTTTTAATTTAGTTTGCATTTTGGCATAGCTCCCATCCTACAGGTCATGTATTTGTCCTATAACTTTATTTCTGTTATGCTATCATCCACTTTCACTTTCTGCTAGCTTAATATCCCTGTTGTCCTGTCTGGCATGGGACTTCTTCATGCAAAGAATGAGATTGCACTGTCTTCAGGAAATGTTTTGATCACACATTTGTTTGGAACAAATATCAAACTTGACATGTATGCCACTAGCACTTTATTTATGGTAGGTCAGTAGTCATCATATCATATCACACATACTAGCATCCATCAAAAAAATATGATTGACAGTCTACCGAGTCCACCCAACTGAAGCAGCTAACACCATGTAGGTGCATATGCCCTGCCCAGTCCAAACTAAACTCTACCTATCATACCTTATTTTGAAATACCACACCAATTTGCCTAACAACAATCATATAAGGAGCCCATTCAATTTGCCCAACACCCCTTCTGTGAAGTAATATTTCCTTATAAGTAAATTGAAGTATGTCAATTCATTTGGAATTCCTGCTCTCTCGCATCTCATCTATGCTTCCTGACGTTCAATCCCTGTACAGATCTCCTGGTTGTCTTTGTGAACCGATGTAATGTCCCCTCTATCCATTCATTCCACAACTTCTGCATGCGATTGTCCAAGAATGTGCATGTGCTGTCTTTATACATCTTCCACTTATTTGACCAGTCTTGATCCTACAGCAGTCTTCGGTTTGATTTCCACTGTCACCATCTACCTAATATGTGATTGTGAGCAAATCACTTTACTGGACAGTGCTTTCTGGCTGAATGTAAAATGGATCCATTTAGATTAGTGTTTGACTCTTTTTTTTTTTCTTCTAAGCCCTTTCTTAGAATTTGTTTTCAATCCAAGGTGGAGATATTTTTGTATGTTCTTTAAGAGGAGTACACTAACATCACGATGCTACCATAATTATATGCTAATGATGTTTCTAAGTTCCATTTACTGTCATTTTTTTAAATACACCTCCCCCAGAGTACTCTTTTGTCCAGTAATCGCAATCCAGTCCCATAAATGGTCACCATCTCTACAAACAGAATTATAGATGATAGAAAATAGTGGAACTGACATAAGTACAGTTCTAGCATAGCGAGTGACACTGTGACACAGGTAGGCTGACGTATATCCATGGGCCAGAGTTACCAGTGGCCTAATTCTGGTCTCTGGTGTTCATAAAACTGAAAGGCTGATGAGTCCCATAGGACCAAATGAAGCAACATTCTTTCTGCTAAAGTAGTTTTGAATCCCTCAGCCAGGGTATCTGAACATGACATGAAATATCTTGTTTGTTCAACCAGTATAACCAAAGACTATCAAAATGACTGTTAGCTGCCTTTCACCCACCCACAACCCCTTTTTCGCATTTTTGCTCACGGGGTCAGGGTGTCACTTCAACACCTAGAGCCAGGGTTTACACAGCTGGCTGCTAGCCCTGGCACAGTTCTTCTCCCACACCACACACTCACATGCACACTCACATATGCCCAGTTTAGAGTGTCCAGTCCACGTATTGCATGTCTTTGGAAGTTTGGAGGAAGCCAGAGCACATGGAGGAAACCCACATGAACACAGTGAGTACATGCAGACTGCACACAGAAGGTACACCAGTCAAGAATCAAATAGGGGAACCTGCTACTTGTGATGTGCCAACATTATCCACTGTACTCCCTTTTTCCCCATATCCCTTACTGATTGCACAGGGAAACAAGTTGCAGAGTTATGTTTCTTCGCTACAAAAGTCTGACACAGATAAATTGCTTTTAAAAACAATTCTGTGATGTTATGCACCAGGATATGTTCAGAAACCTCAGATACAGGTCTCCTACATTAAATACATAGTCAGTAAGAATGCCATCTTGGGTCTCCAGTAAAAAGAGGCGATTGGTCTAGTGGGACTAACCTGGTCGACAAAGTGTAAATAAAATAAAATAAAATAAAAAATAAATAAAACGTTTTCATCTCTGCCATTTGGACTACATATGGTCCCAATAATATTTATCAAGTGCTTAGCTGCAATGTTTGCACACACCACAAAAAGTACACATCCTTTTCCCCTATATAGATGATTGTTTGAAGGTGATATAGACAAGATAGTTGTTGCTTCAGCAAATGAAACCAGCAATAGTATTTCCAATCTGTAACAATAATAACAAATCACAAAAATCTCTATTCTTCAACATCAGTATGCTCCTTGGAGCAGTCAAAGATTCATATTGATGACAGAGAGAGAGATTCTGACCATCTTGACAGAATTTCATCTGCAATGGGCTGTCACAAGAACACAATTTCTAAGAGATATGTACTACATACTGTCTTATAATCTCCCGGTCCCTTCATGCACAATTTCATATGAGAAGGATTTATTGTCATCTTAGAAATTTATGTAATCGATCCAGAGATTGACTAGTTGCAATGGTTCCCATTCAGCAATTAACAAAGAATGAATTACTATGGTGGGTGAACATACCAAATGTATCTGATAGAATAACACTGCTTTCAGCATCTGAAAGATAGTGTCTAACAACAGATTGTTCAGATTTTTTGAGGGGGGTGCCCATTTCAACAACCAAAGTGCAGAACAGATGATCACAGGATGATCTTGACCTACATCAGCAAATAAATAAAACTTTTGGTGATATAAGTACTTACCCCAAAGCGTTTCATGCTCATGGAATAAACTCTCCTAATGTGTCTCACAAGCTAGTACCCTGACTGCTTTCAAAGTCTGGCCAGTCATAAATTTTCTCCTGGGTTGTCCTGCATAGCCCTTCCAGACAAAAGGGTGAATACTTTTGAATTACACAGCAGTTCAAGGGACTTCTTTAGCTAGGTTCTTGATGGTCTTGATGACTGTCTGACTGCTACCAGTCTATTAACCTAAGAATATATGAATTAACTATTTATATCAACCTGAAGGAGATGAAAGGTTTGAAAGGCCTTGATTGCTTTTTGCTACAATTTTTGACTAGGATACCTGCAGACCAAAGTAGATAGTAATACAGTGACATGATACATAAACAGGGGGGAACGAGAATTGCTAAGAGGTAGTCACTTTGCTTTGATGGTTACCTCTTTACAAATGCATGCCAACTAAGCAACTGAATATGGATTTAATGTCCAGTCTAAAATTGTTGAATCTGCCTGTAGGATAAAATATTAGCTCCCAACAGTAGCCCTTTTTCAACTGAAGCTCTGAATATTTTAAAAGACTAAGTTCTAACATCAATACATCTTATACTGAAAAGCAGAAGAGATTCATTTTCTGGAATAAGCAAGAAGGTCTTGATCCATTGCATTGCCCAATGCCAAGGTTATTAAATTACCTGAATCATTCATTAGATTAAAATTTAGCTTATTCATCAATCAAAGTTCATGTCTCAGTAATAGCCACTTGTCCATCAACCTTTTCCACAGATTTGGACACATCCATATGTTAACACATTCCTTAAACGTGTTATCCCCTTAAGACCATCAAAGAGACATTTTGGGGACTCATACTTTTTCTAAAAGAAACTGATGTTATTTCTATCTCTCGTTGAACCAGCAGAACCACTGGTAGCATATTTTAGAAATGTTACTATAAAATATATTTTAGAAACTGTCACATGGACTGTGGTCAACATTTTCACAAAACACTATAAACTAGAGGTAGCAGAGTTTTTATCATGTCTACGTTACATGGGATCATACAGAACCATGTGAAAAAAGGGGAAAACTGCATCCCCCCCCCATCAGCATACTAATTACTAACACTATTTGGACATTTTCCTGTTCGCAGTCATTTACTATTGCATTCATCATCCCAGAAGAAGATAGTATATCTCTTTGTAAGGTAGCAATATAGCACCCCCCCCCAGAATATTGCATATATTTTTATTGTAACTATTTCATTAGGTGAGTACACAGTTATATTTCTTTTATTGTAATAATTATAATTTCTTACACAAAGCGATATAGTTTACTAAAATTACAAATCCATATGACAGCCAGCATGGCTCAAAGAAAATAAATGTGTTTAAAAAAAAGAAAAGAACAAATCTCTTGATTTGAGTGGTTCAGGTACCAACAAAGCTTCCCGGGAACACTGGTGCAAGACTACTGTAGGCCTTTACAAGGATATGAGCACCATTGATGAAAAATCTCAGCAGGAAAATAGAGCACGTATGGTGGTAAACCCAAAAGTAATGATTTACTGATGCCTCTATTCAAAAAAGATTGGCAAATCCAAATATAATTATTTACTGTTATTGTAAACGGAAAGATCTCATGTTATGGTAAGTCACATATGTGTACTCTTTTGAGATGATCAAAATAGAAGTTACAGAGAATTCCATAAAAATGAAAAAAACAAAGTTGTTCATTTTGTTTTTATGGCTCATAGATGTATTTTTTTATCCTCCTTGACCAGCACTTATTGCATCTTTCCTAGACTCAATAGCAGCCCCCCTCACAATTCCATGACTCATGTCATATTAGTATTCAGGATTATTACGTAATGGCTTACTGAATATTTTGAATATGGCGTTACACAATGCTAAACAAGGTTCAAGAACTCAGATAACATAAGATAACTAAATGTCTAAAAAAAAAATGTTGATTTTGTTTTTTCAGCTGGATAGAACATAATGCCAAAAAATGACAGTGTGCCTTTACATAGTACTTTTATACTGGATATGAACAGCTAAATTTCAACCAAAATATTTCCTAGTCATGATCATAATTTTTAAGGAAACTTTGTAAGAACCAAGGATAAACATCCTTAAATGGAGAATGTATACCTTGATTTCAGTATAGCCTTTGACTGGTGGCTCATACAATTCTGGTTAACAAAGTGCATAAGTTAAAAGATCAGATACCATGGTAAATAGAAATGTGGCTACATAAATTCAAGGATAAAGTTCAGAGATAATCAATGGCAAAAGTTATTTCTTTCAAAAGGTGCAGTAATTCTTTTGCAGATCTGTGTTTATCTTTCTTGCATAGCTCCAGTAATGATGGCATTAGTGAAGGTGAAATTACATCTGTGCAAGATACTGACAAATTACAACAGGAGATGAACAATGTATTTTCTTTATTTTTTTATTTATTTTTATTGGTCAGTTTAGTTTCACTAGACCTGTACTCTATTTTCAGGGAAGACCTGAGGCAGTGTTTATACAAACATGGGAATTTGTCCATCATATTAGGAGAAATTACCTTACTTTTTAAATAAATGCCATTGGATCATTAAATCCACTACAGCTACCCCTAAGTCTGTCAGACACCACATTGGTTTAATATCTCATCCAAAGGATCATACCTCAAGAACGCAGTACTCCCTAATACTGCACTGAAATATAAGATCTGGCTCATGGATCCAAGCACCTGATGGATGTAGAAACCAGAAGCTTATGAACTTCCCAGCATGAAAGAATAGAATGGTACCTGCTGAGACATTGATACTTAAAACAAAATGTTATGATCTGTAAATCACAAAATAAAACTGAGTAAAGGAAAAAAGTTAAGGAATTAAGTTTTTGGTGAGAGGTACTGGGATAGTGGTTATAATTTGGGTATAGCAATTACTGAAAATACACTGCTGTGATTCAGCTATTTGTGCAGGTAAAAAGATATATTTTGAATTCTTTGATGGTAAACATTGCTGAATTGTATAAGTTTCATGGAGCTTTTCTAAAGTCATGTTACACTGAGAAATCCTAATATTCTTTTGTCTTTATTAATGTTTTTGTAAGGAGTAAATTCATATATGAAGATACTTTGCAGACTCTATTTGTGCATTTGCTCATGCCTTCAACATATTCCCTTTGTGGAAGAATTTGTTTTAATAATTCTATATGGAGTTAAGAATGCTCTGTGCAAGCATTTCCAATTAAAAACTTTCCAGTATTGTGTAAAGGATGTATGTTTTATTGATAATAAAATATTTGATTTAATGTTTTCAGTTAGCTATAATGAGTGTCCTTTTGTTATATAATTCCAATATGAGGATTTGGATGTTGTTTTACAATTTATCAATATCTTGTAAAATTTCGAAATACTATTTCCCATGTCATAATCATTATATATGATTTCATATAGGTATTTCGTAAGTTTAAGTATTTCTTTAAATGAAGAATTACTAATTATTCTGCATAAATTTTGCAAATACATCAGAATGCTTTGCACAGTTAGCCAATCTTGTTGAAAAAATTTGTATGTTGTTTCTATTGTTTGCATATCCAGAACTTTTAGTTCTTTGATACATTTAAACCAACAAACAAATCCTTTCTGTTCCCAGGAATGAATTATTTCTCTGTATATTTTATGTGGATAGCTCTTTGTAACTATGAATGGTGTTAAAAGATCAAACCAGATTTTTAAATCTATATTTGCATTAATAATTTTCCTAAATGAGTCAATGCAATAATTAATCACATGAGTTTTATTGGGCTTAGTTATGTTATATTGCATGCTAATGCATAATATGTGCCATGGCAAATTGTTATCTGTTATTTTATTTTTTTTTTTTTTGTAAATCAAATTCATTTATTGATATTACAATTAGTAATTCTTTCCAATTTGCAGAATCATTTGTACTTATCCAATCTGAGATTGTTTTAGATACTGATGCTTTTATCTATGTTACTGTATCAAGAAAGTGTAATCTTCCCTATTTGATATGATGTATTAAAGCTATTCTGTTTCTTTTGGGAAACCATAAACATTTTGTTAGGCATGAGTTTATTTCTTTGAGTATATTCCTTTCTGGTAACAGTTGTATTGTCAAAGCTATATATAGAATCTTGGGTAGTAAAACCATTTTTATTAACTGTAGTCTATCTTCAAATGTTAATATTATTTTGTTCTACTTTTCCACAGAGATTTTAATTATATTGATGATATCATTGTAGTTTTTGAGACTAATTCATTATTATCCTTGCATAACTCAATTCCTAGTTATTTTAAGGTAGACTCTTGTTTCCCTATGATGTGATTCTCCTTCATCTGCAATTCTTTTTTAATTTAAAAATAAAAATTTTGATTTATTGAAATGGAGTCCTGAAGTCCTGTAAAATGTCTCAATTAAAATATTGAATTCTTCTAATGTCTCTTTTGTATTAGATAATGTTAATAATATGTCATCAGCAAAGAGCATTACTTTAAAAGTGTATTGTTCATAAACATCTACTCATTTGATTTTTGTATTGCTACATATTGGATCTGCCAATATTTCAATAGCCAAAGCAAATAGAATCACTGACATGGGACATCCTTGTTTAGTACCCTTTGTTATATGTATAGATTCAGAGGTGAAAGGTCCTAGTTTAACATACGCTAAATTATTTGTATATATATATATTCTTTAGCAGATGAACAAAGGAAGGATGAAATTCAAATAACACCAGAATTTTGAATAAATAGTCTCAATTTAGGGAAGCAAAGGCTTTCTCTATATCTAAGCCAATCATGAGTGTTTCTTTATCTTCTTTATTAACAATATATTAGAAAAATTATCCTTTTAATATTGTCAATATGTGTGTCTATGATATATAAATCCAGTTTGATCATTATTTATTGTTTTGGATAGTGGCATTTTCATTCTGTTAGTTAATATTGCCATACATATCTTATAGTCATTATTTAATAATGATATAGGTCTATATGAGGTACAGAAGTTTGGGGATTTGTTTTCCATTAGGATTGGGGTGATTAAGGAATATTTCCAAGAGGGTGGTATTAAAGCTTGTGACAGAATTTCTAATAGAGTTTTATGGAAGAGTGATAGTATCTTTGAAGGAAAAAGTTTATATATTTCCATAAGTATGCCATCTATACCTGGAGCTTTATTATTTTACCCTCTTTTATTCTATCTGTAATTTCTTTGTAGGATATGGGTGCTTGCAGGTCTAGTTTTAATTTTTCTGTTTTTTTTTATATTAGAACATTTTTCATCTAGATTTAATTGATCAATATGTATATTTTCTTTTTGGAAATGTTCCATATAGTGATTTCTATAGGCATCAAGAATGTCACCTATATGTGAGACATTTTTCCCTTTCTTTTCATGGAAGATACTTTTAATGTTATTGGCTTTTGATTGTATCTTGATTCTTGTGGATAAATTATGTAGATATTTGGGAGAAGTGGCCAAGGTATTAATTTTTAGTTTTTCTAAAGCTAAACTAGTTTATGTGTTAGAATTTCATTGTATTTATTGTTAAGTACTTCTGCTTTCTTTTTCATCTCCAAATGATTTAGATTTTTTTCAGCTTTTACTAACAAAAGTTTGGATTGTAGATCTAATTGTAGATCTAATAATTCAGAATCCCATTCTCTGATTTTTTTATACCAAAATAGGGTTTTACTATATATGTAAGCTTTTAATGAGTCCCATATCATCATTTTATTTATCTCTGTGGTGTAATTAATATTTAAGAAGAACTGTAATTCAGATAATAACCAGGGTTTGAACTCTTTAATTTTAGTTATATATGCTGGAATTCTGGAGTTAAAGATTAATGGTTTGTACCCATTTTGAGGTTTTAGTATCAATGAATCGTGGTCTGAAAAGGGGCAGGGAGTGACTGAGAAATTAATGATGTTAGAGTGTAAGTCATGAGCAGCAAATATTGTATCTATTGTAGTTTGGGTACCAAATCTGTGATCTTGATGGGAAAACAACAAAGATTTATTTTCTTTGAATTTGAAAGTATCTACAAGATGAAATGATTCTACCCACTTGTTTAAAGCATTTGATACAGCAGATGTACACAGTGGTCTTTTATTTGTAGTTTCAGAAATATCAAATATACAGTTAAAATATCCTCCTAATATTAAGTTGCCTTCATAATTATTGGAAATGAAATCCAAGTGTTTTTAACAGTTCCTGATCCAGTGCCTGGGAAACAGTATAGATTGGCTAGGGTCCATATTCTGTTGTTATATTTAATTATTACTAATGCCATTAAAGCCTTCTTTATCTTCATACTTATAAATGATTTCTGGGTTAGTCACATTTGTTTTCCATAAAATTGTTACCGCTTTTGTCTTTGTCTTATAAGTGGATTGCGCCAATATCATATATTCTTTAGGATTCCATTTATAATTGTCATTTGTTTTGAAATTAGTTTCTTGAAGGAAGACAAGCTGTGCCCCCCTTACTTTATATACTAACTCCAGGATTGCACAACAGTGGAGAAAAGGCCATATATACCTTTCAACGAAATGAGTTTCAGTGAAATGAGTTTTCAGTGAAGTGAGCTTTCAGTGAACTGGGTTTTCAGTGAAGTGAGCTTTCAGTGAATATGTGTCAATGAATTAAGCTTCAATGAAATGAGTTTTCAATGAAATGATATAGACAAAACAATTTGTGCTTTGTTCAGTTTTTAAATATTTCACTAGATTTGATCACTTGCTAGGATTGTTTAAGCTATTGGTATTTAAAGATAATAAAGTTAAATCCATCTTAGGTTATTTAGACTATGTATTTTTGTTTTATTGTGACTATTAAACATTTTTCTCTGATAACTATAATGCATATGTTTGAGCTTTTAAAGGAAATTATCAGTTTTTATACTTTTAGTGTTTACCAATAAAATAATGTTTTGGTCAGGCATACTAAAATGTTTTTTGTGAAATAACAAATTTAAATTAATAAATGTTAACAAAACAAAGATCCACACTAGCCATGAAATGAAAATCATTCCTAATCTGATGGATAAACCTAAGTCCATCAGATTATCACTCATACCTTGACAATCCAAAACATCTGAGCTCCATAAATTGAATTATCATATGGAGAATATTTGTAATAGGAATAAGCAATATTTGTATTATTTTGAACAGATATAGTACTATTGTAGATTAGATAGAATTCTAAAACAATTCAAATGTCTACTTATTGTATAAGCAGTTAATATTTACATGAAAGGTAGATGACAAGCAATTCAGTCATAGTAAAGTAGGATTTATCATATATAAAACCTCAGTAAAAGATTCTAGCACACAGTTATTTAACATATTCACCCTTATTGATGAGTCTTTCAAAACGTATTACTTAATATAAATAGATGGTAATAATATTTATACCTAATGTTTATAATACAATGTATTTTACTGGCTATATCAGAAGTTATATTTCATTGTTTGCCAGCATTTAAGTAATCACTTTGTTTGTTGCTAACTTACCTAAAGCATCAAGTTTGTTTTATGTAAACATTGCTAAAAGTTAGTGCATTTTTAATTATCAGTGCATCCCTCTTCCCCCCATTTCCTACACATAAGGATTTTCATATGTCATTTATTATAAAATGAGTGAAATTATAGTTTAAAAACAACAAATTCACTTATTGTAATTAATAATTACAAGTTCCCTTTCCATATTCATAAATTGCCATTTTATGGCATATACTGAAAGATTTTAGATTTAAATGGCAGCATTCTATTTTGTATAATCAGGAAAGTTTAAATTGAGTGATTATTGTCAATTTAATACTATTTGTTTAGAATGTGATTGTTATATTCTGTGACATTCCTAGTTCAGGCTTCTATTGTTTCTCTTGAACAACTTTGTCAGGTTGATGTCATGTATAAAACATTAGTTACCTTGGTAACTGCTTAAGTATTATGTATGGTCAAGATGAGTTACAAAAACTACAATTCAAGTTAAAACAATTACATGACTTGTTATGCATATTTACTTATATAAGAAAATTATAATGCTTCCCCTTGATGTTCAGTATAGTGCATGTCATTTATGATAAGTTAAGACAGTAGTGTTATTATACATAAGCCCATGTTATTAAATCCTGTCTTTAATATCTAAATTCAGCAGACTGCTTCATCTTATATGACGATTATATATTTTATGCCTAGATTTACTAAAATCATACATTACATAACTATCGTGGGTGTTTTTTTTTTTCTTCTGGCTGTTGCTTAGTTATTTGAGAGATCACAAGCTGTAATGTTTATTCTTATTATTAACTCCTCCCAAGCATGTTTATACAGTCCATAGACTTTAAATTATGAGATCCTTCTAGTTTCTTATTTGTTATATTTCCATCCTTACATACAGACATATTAGTACTTCAAGCACAGGCAACAATCCCCATCCAGTTTTGCCAGAATACCATTCACTAGTTCATGTGGTGTGTTTCCAGGCTGTTCTTAAAATGTCCAAACCAATATTTGTCCGGTTCCATTTTACCAGCCTGTTCCATTCAGTGGCTACTCTGCTAGTGAACCACTCAACACACCTTCTAGTCTTACAGATATTCCCACAAAGGAAATCTGATGACTCTCTAGCACGTCCCAGCAACCCCAAACACCCCTAGAATCAGCTATCTCCATATGGCCAAAACATCTGAGCGAGCTCACCTCCCAGACCACTGCAAAGGGTACTGCACAAGACCAAGTGTGTTTGGAGCAAAATACATTTTAAATATAAAATTGCACTTATTATTATTTTTTTTTATCAAGAATCAACTTGAGCTAAATCAAGTGTTGGGAGACCATCAATATGTGTACATGTGGTTTAAAGCAGCCCATTTATTTTATATATATATATATATATATATATATATATATATATATATATATATATATATATATATATATTTTAAACTAAAAACGTCATTGCCAATAATCATCTCAAAGGCTCCTCAGAGCCATTAAGCATTATCATCACTCTGTCTCCATTACCATAGCAGCCTGGGAGTGTCTGTTTCTGTTAATGTGTCTGTGTACTGCATACCAGAGGCTCGCGATGCACCTGAAGCAAAGCTTCACTTCACTGCAACTTCAAGCCTAAATTCCCTCCCTTTCAGCACGGTAGCAGCCAGAAAAAGAACAGAGAGCAAACAGATCAAAAAAAAAAAAAAAACTCCCAACAAGCCGCCACAACAAGAGACAACACACTCCTTCAGCCCTCCCACCTCTCACTCAGCAGACATACAAACAAAACCATTCTCTGCCAAAATATCCCAAATCACAGTTCTATCCACCCCCTTTCCCTGGATCCAGGCTAAAACACCAAATGTCTTTTCCTAATACACAAGCATCAGTAAACCTTGATCACAAGCCGCAACCCACAGCTTCCCGGAGACGAAAATGGCAACATATAACAGCTGCCAGACACAGCTGCATCCACATACACCATGTCAGGCTTAATTAAACAGCACTCAAAGCTATGATACCTGCCATAATTGATATTAATTATGTTTAGACAGAATAATAATGACATTTGTAATAGCTGCCAGACATGGCTGCATCCACGCACACCATATCAGGATTGATCAAACAGCACTCGAAGCTATGATACCTGCCATAATTGATATTAACTATGTTTAGACAGAATAATAATGACATTTGTACTAGCTGCCAGACACAGCTGCATCCATGCACACCATATCAAGATTGATCAAACAGCACTCATAGCTGTGATACCTGCCATAATTGATATTAACTATATTTAGGCAGAATAATGATGACATTTGTACTAAAAGCTTGCTACTATTATTTAAACAGGATATACATGACATTTCTAAATCATACTTTAACTGAAGAAGGCATTAGTCTCCATGACAACATTTTTTTCAAAACACTGTACTGTTACTGCTATTATATATGATGTTAATTTGTTACATTTGAGTCTGAACTCTGATGAATGGTACCTTGTTGAATTAGTTAATTAATTACTTAAATTATTATAAGTAAAATCAATGAAAAATGAACAAGATAAATACTCAATGAGTTCACGTAGGGGAATAGAAACTTCTATGTTTGTATTATATGTTGGTTTGGCTTATATATAATGTAAATAGTAACCCATCTTGACCTACCTTTGTTTGTGAAGAATTATTGGACTCTTTGAACATTCTGAATAAATCATTACTGTTTAAGAATCCCTCCTTTTTTAATAAAAATAGACAAGTGATATACCATATCAGTTGATACTTTGACAGATGTAGTTGTAAGAGTTATTTTTTGGGACAGCTATCTTGGAATCAGTTTTTTTGTTTCTTCTTTCTAGCATCAGTCCAAGGGTTTGTTTCTTTTATTCTTCTAAGAGTAGGGGCCACCCATTACATTTCTTCTGGGATAGACACTATGTTGTTGTTTTTTGATGAATATAGCAGCTTCTTCTAAGTCATTAAAGGTTCTCATCTCGTTGGCAAAAGGTATTTTTATATTGGCTGGAAAGGCCAGCTGTGCTTTAATGTTGTTTTGTTTCAACAATTTTATTATTGGCCAGACTTTTTTCCTTTGTTCTAGTATTCTGGAAGAATAATTATTATCAAACCTTATCAGACTTTAATTGTATTTTAAGGGTGATTTTCTCCAAGCCGATTTTAATATTAGTTCCTTGCCCAGAAATGAAAGAAATTTTATAACTATGGCTCTATGTTGAGTTAGAAGCAGGTTTCCTCAGTGCTCTATGCACCCTTTCAATTCCAAATGAAAGTCTCTCTTTCAAGTCTAAAATTTCAGGAATGTAGGTTGTAAAAATGAAATAATGTCTTCTCCTTCAGTGTTTTCAGACAGACCAAAGATCCTTATGTTGTTTCCCCTTTCCCTGTTTTCTAAGTCATCTATTTTGTTAAGCAGCCATGTTTTCTGTTTAAGCAGAAATTCTTTTTGAATTCTTCCTCTTTCAGTCTCCCTTCAATATCATTTGTATGTATTCTCTGTATTTGTTATTTTTGTATGGTGTTGCTGTAATTGTTCCTTAAGAGTATCAGTCTGTTTATGAGAATTTAATTTGAGGTTTTCTAAGTCATTTTTAAAACCATACATCTTCAAAGATAGTTCCTGTAAGGTCATCAATTGCAGTTCTTTTTTCAAAGCAGCATCTGGATGAGAATTCCTTGAGTTGTTCATATTCAGTGACTCAATATATCTCCAAGTTACTTGACAGGAAAATGTTTGTATATCTCAACCAAAATTGATATTTATGTAGTTTAGTAGTTTATCTATAAATTTCTGATGTTTTAAACTTGAAAATAATAACATTTTCTTATATTATTATACTAGTTTATGGAGCTCTCAAAATTCACTGCTCTCAGTTGGCCATCTAGGCTCTGCCCCATGCCTAGTGCTTCTGATCATACTGATGTTAATATTTTACTATCTAACTGTCTAATCCTTTTATCCATTTACAACTTTAGCAATGTTCAGGTTTCAAATGCTCATTTTTCTTACAACCTCAGCAGTGCTGAGGTTTTAAAATGTTCTTTATGTTTGAAGAAAGTACTCATGAAATGATATTGTTGGAACTATTTTAATACTGACAGATTGGCAACTTTCTGCTTCCAAGAATAGTGTGAATGTAATGTTTCTATGAGTAAAGGCAAATGTTTTGTGCTTGACTGATACTTAGAAAAAAAAAAGATACTGGAAAGGAGACTCATCCAGAAGAAGGTTAGATGTACTTCCAGCAGAACTGCTAGTTGTACCATCAGTATTGTAATGAAGATACATAATACAAACTTTATTAAAATCCTATTGGCTGTGAAACATTAATACAATTCAACTACAGTGACTTACAGCTCCTTGATTGGTTCCATAGTACAGGAGCAGTTATTTGATAGCTTAATTATCTTCAGTGTTAAGTCCTAGCTTAATACTGATTTGCCAGATGTCACATGCATGGTTCTATTATTAGTAGATATTAGCTGGAACTGTCGATGTGAGAGCAAGCTTGTGTTTATATGTGCATGTGAGGGGTAAGATTATAGATACTCTTTGATGAAGGTTTTGTGGTAATTTTATTTGTACTAAATTAAATGTTTTCTTCAGTGATTTGAAGAAGCTGCCTCTGATCTAGTTTTGAATAAAGAAGAAGAATTTTAAAGAATGGGTGCCTGCTATATTCTCTACTGTGTAACCCAGCTCTGAATAATACTGACATCAAACAGTTGTAATACAAGAAAACTGACAATAATGGAAGCAGGCTGTGTGGCATTTTAATTATTTGCATGCTTGTATGCACAGCTCTATCAATAGCTTTATTCATCCTGGCACATTCGGCTTATTATTAGAAAATTGTTATAAGATTACTTCCCATTTAGATTTTCACTTAATTTGCTCCACAGTATCTGATGAAATAAAACCTCCAGAAGTAGACTATATTCTCCACTTGGCATCAACAAGCCATCATTGTAACACTATTAAAGTTTCACATAATTAACAGTTTTCATTTTTACTTAATGATGCTAGAAATGTTTTGATCATTTAGCCAAGGATATGCCATTGATCTTTTCTATAATTGCAGCTTTTCTAAGATATCATCGGATTGACTTTCTTATTAATTAGATTACAGCATCTTTTACCTTGAATGTTTTCTTCAAGTATTCTCTTTTGATGTGAGCTCTTTATTCTTTTTTTATTAATAATTATATCCTTTTTGTGCTTTGAAATAAATTTGCAGAACTGTCTAAGATATAATGAATTGTCATGCTACATTGTGGCATGAGAAACTACATTTAGCTGAATCTCAGTGGGTTTAGTTGCAGTAACTTAGAAAATAAGTTTAGGCTTTCATTTTCTGAATTAAAAAATTATTAAGTCTTTGAAATAGTTGTATAATAACAGATTGTTTTCTAATAATCAGACAAGGTTTTCTGTTCATACACAGACTGTAGGCTCAAATGCAGGGAACAGCCATACTACACATCAATATGCTTGCACTGTAAGCTAGAACTTTAGCCTTGCAGGTTAACTTGAATTAAATGGATGATTTTTATCTTTGCTATCAGCTTTTTATAAACTGAAGTATAGACAGTTTTGATCAGGTCTCAAATCTTCACCAGGATGTTGTATTTGGGGCATGAATGTCAAGAAACTCACCTTGGGATCAAAGCTTGACATCCAAGTTGAGAACCCATAACTTCCCAGGTCATGATCAGAAAGAGCTCATCATAATTCTTTGTTGTGCATGGAGTTTTACCTGTCCCCATGCACTACAAAAATTTGGAAAAACCAATGAAGTAGTGGTAAGTGTTTTATAGCTTAGAAAGCCATCACTCACTGACTGCTGCCACACAGAATGGCTACCAAAGAAAAGCATCCAGAAGAGAGTAAATACTTCCTTCAGACTTAGGAAAAAAAAGATCGACTGAAAAGTTTTAGTTGGTTTAACAGTTTCCCACCACTTGTCTGCTCTGACCCCAGAGCACTGTGAAGTGTGAAACTAGTGTATAACAATGCAGATGCTGTGCTTAACAAACCTGTCTTTTTTCTGATTTTGGAACATAATCACAGTCCTTCATGCAGTATAAATCTGCTGTTAAAAATGAAAATACAGTACTACTGTTGGTCTTTGTATTGCAAGTACATATCAGACTAGGCTGGAGTGCCTTCTGTGTGGAGTCTGCATGTTCTCCCCACGATCGAGTGGCGTTCGAAAGACATGCGTGAATGGGTGTGCCTTCATTGAAGGTTGGGCGTCGAGCTGGCAACTCAGAACCATAAAAATCTACTGCCAATCATTAGTGGACCGGAGTTTTGCTGTGGCGACCCCTAACCAGGAAAAGCCAAAAAGACAAACGACATTACTCCTTAGTACATTAAGTCATGACACAACTGCATGTGAGTCATTGAGATATACTGATTGACAAGCAAAAATGTTATTACGCTTGCAAACTAAATCTGAATCCATGTTGGAATTAACATTGTAAATATTAAAAATCATAGCGTCACCTTCAGTTCATGTGTGTTTTTAACCTAGTGTTTAGTTTCTGATTTAGAGAACTATAAAACCAGCTTCAATAATAACCAGGTACTAAGAAAGCTGAAATGTCCTTCACATGTAGTACATTCTTTTTTTTTTTTTTTTTTTTTTGCAACACTATAGTTATAAGCATAAGAAATTAGTTCTACAAAGAGAGAGAAACAATGAAAAGAGAGAAGCGGAAAAAAGGAACACCAGTAAATGCTGAAAAGGTTTAGAAGATTAGGGATAAAGTACTAAAACGCATATGCATTTTATTAATTCTGCTGAAAAGAGTATAGCAGAAATTCAGCAAGGGTTACCATGTGTGATAAACCTTACCATGAGTGAGTTTCCCTAGGGGCAACCCTTTCCAGTTCAGAGACTTTCCGAAAACATTGGTTGTCCACTAACACTAGCATCTGCATGAAAGACAGTCCCACCAGCTATGGTAAATGTTAATGAGGCACTGCACTGTAAATTCTTACCAGGGATAGAACCCACAACCCTCCTGGACATGGACATGGGCAGTCATTAATAAATACAATCCTGGGTATTGACTAGAGTATCTATGGTATTACATTGGGATGAAACGGCTAGGCTTGAAGTGACCTCCGGGTCAATAGCTTAGTAACCTCCTATGAGCCTAATAATAATTAGTCAACTGTTCTCCTCTGGAAATGTCTGTGGCTACTGCTTTGCACTGATGAACAATCAGAGAATCAGTAAATTTAAGAATGTCCAAAGATGGCAACTATCCATTGACTTCAGTGGAAGACTTTGTAATATAGGTAAATTCAGTAAAAATCAACAGGGCCATGAGGGAGGCTGAGTGAGTGTGTGTTTGTGTGTGGTAGAGTGCGTGTGCATTTTTGCAGGGGCATGAATGGAGTCAGATGAATGTGTGTGCATGCGTGCATGTGCATGTATGCGCGTGTGTGTGTGTGTGTGTGTGTGTGTGTGTGTGTGTGTGTGTGTGTGTGTGTGTGTGTGTGCCTGGGTAGTCTCAGTAAGAGTGTTAGGCAGGGGAGCAAGAGTGTGGATGTGTGTGTGTGTGTGTGTGTGTGTGTGTGTGTGTGTGTGTGTGTGTGTGTGTGTGTGTGTGTGTGTGTGAGGGTTGATTTATTTGGATGTCTGTATGCATGTGGGAATGTGCGTGTTTATATATGTGTGTGAGTTTGGGAGGGGGTTCTGTGCCAACATGATGCATGGACTGCCTACTGTTGTCAAAGGGCAAATAAATATGATTCAGAGACATGCAAGTGAGTCAATAATGACATCTTCATCATCACAGTTAAAGCCATCTCTGAATTGCATTTTTCAGGCCTGATGTAAATTACTCTACCTACGGGAGACAAGATACACAACAAAAAATGATTTTTCTGAATAGTACTGTATGTCCAGTCTGACTGTTCCCAAAAGTAGGGATAAGAACAACCCCACTTTTGACACTATTCACACTTTAGAAAAAAAATAACATATATTGACTCATTTGTCTAAACTACCAAGAAAAATATTGCAAATGCAGGAAGGAGCAGACCTTGAGTGTAAGATCATGGAGAAGCTAAAAGTTGTTAATGCTAAGTAATCACTATCCAGTGCAGAACCTTCTGCAAGCACTGTGGCATTTACCTCCTGTGCTTTTGACTATAAAGTGTTTGTCCATAAATATTTTAAAAGTGCTTATGTAGCCACTAGGTAACAATAGAGACTTATGTTTGTCATCCCCATTGACTGAGGCATTTACATCCTCATTTACAAAAGAGTGAACTTATTTGGTACTGTGAGCTAAAAGAAATGTAAATGCAGCCCCTCCCTCTCTGCATCCCCTGAAGAAGATGGAGATTTTTAAATGTACCAGACAGAGTACCCACCATACCCAGAATCAAACCCTGATGATGGGTCCTACTGGTCATCTGACCCCCCCCCCCCCCCACCAAATATATCATCTGACTCTGGCTAAACACATTATGCTTACAGAGAGAATGAATTACACTGTGAAGCTCATTTACAAGCTGAAAGAGGAATATCTTTCATCTCTTAGATAAAAGACATATAACGCTAATGAGACTTCCAGAGTCAGATTAATTGATCTCTCCTCTATTCCAGACATTTCAAGACATTATGAAAGCTTGTATTAGCACCCAGCGACTATCACCCAAAGGAACAGACAGGATCAATGCATTTATAAGGCAGATCCTTTTACCATATTGTTTCCATCTCTTCTTTCTACAAAGCCTGTATCACTCACCGCCTTACCATTTGATATGAATCAAAGTTACTTTTTAAGTAATAAGAAAAGTGTATCGATCCAGTAACTTGTCCATTAAGGCATTACATTATAAGGTTCACATGATTATATGTCAGAGGTCTGTATTATGCTAAATGCTAGAAACTTTGCAGAAAATATCAAATTCAGATGACAGATATACAGGAGACATTCAGTGCCATGACTTGTAAGAGTCCAGTCATCATCCTTAAATATGCATACACTGCAGTGGATGCTCTACCTAGGCTAGCCATTACAGAAGCTCTAAGGAAAGACATGCCTGTCACTTAGAATTTGCTTCTCAGTCAACTAGCTAAAAATATCATCAGTGACTTAAAAAAGAAAGGAATGACAAATTCAGCTTCACAAAATTCTACCATGCTTCATCTCCTCACTTGCAAAAGCATTATCCAACAACCAGAAGAGCATTTCATAAAATGGGTACACCTGTCCAGCAACCTTGGGTCCAGAAAATACAGAGTGAGAGACAGAGACAGAAGTGCTCCCATCTATGAAAGGAGAAATGGTAGACATAATCTAAATGACTGCAAGGCGATCCTCCCCTCCCCAGCCCTACCACTCTTGGGAGGCAGTTTTTCTTGACGCATATTTATTTAGCAAACATTAATCACAAGCAAATTTGTATTATAAACAATAGCTCAGGGTTATTTAGTAGTTTTTTTAGAGAAACCACAAACTGATACTGTTCCATATAGACCTCATCATATCATGTGACACAGACTCCATTTTGAATAGATCATTTGCTATCAGAAGGCAGTACAATGGCACCACCCACTTAAAGAGCTCCGCCATTTGATTCTAGGCAATTGCTGGTCCCCAGCAAAAGACAACATCGCAATGCCAATTTTAGACCTGCTAGATCTGAACACATTTGTACAGTCAAAGAAAGATGTGATGTTAAAATTGAAAGTAGTTTGGCCATAATAAGTAGAAGCTTTCTAAATGGCAAACTCTAGATGTGGACAATGTTTAATTATATATCCCTGTAAGGACATCTCACAAGAAGAACTCAGGTTTCAGATAGCTTACTGCCATTTCTAGTTTGCAGCTCTACCACTTGGCTAGCCCCAGAATATTAACCATGAGTTTAGCTCCCGCACTTGCTTCTCTCAGGAAAAATAACCAAGCCACATTTCCTTACCTGAACAACTGACACATCTAGAATATTTTTATTTTATTTGTTTTATTTTACATTCGATAACCAGGAAAGTCCATTGGGCACAGGTCCTTTTTCAGTGGAAGCCTGGAGAGAAAAGCTCCACAAATAACATAACAATTGACATAAGTTGAGCACAACAATTGAGATAAGTTGAAAAATAGTATATCACAGTATACAAGTTGATTTAGAAAACATACATTGATAGTACATAATTTGAAAGAAACAAATACACTCACAATACACTCAAAATAGCTATGCATACAAATGTGTCATCAAAAACATTGTAAATCAGTGCAATATAATTTAAAATGTAGCCCCCATAGGTACAGTAGTAGATACAGCAATTTCTAGGTAGTGAGTGATCAAAGTGGTGAGGTGAGATTGCAGTATAAAAAGGTAGAATTAGCCTGGGCAAGTACAGGAACATAGCCAGGTAGTATGGAGATGAGGTTGTAGTGCTTTTTTAAACTAAGTTAGTGAAGAGATGGAAGATATGTTGGTTGGTAGTGAGTTCCATGTTTTAGAAATGCTGTTAGAGAAGAGTGATTCACCTGCTGTGTTACTGACTTTAGTTACTTCAAGAAGGCATTTATTACTGGAGTGCAGGGTTCTATTACTAGTATAGGGATGAATAGGTTTTGTAGTGAGGGGATTTTTTCTGGTTGGTTAATGATTTTATGAGCACAAGTAAGTTGGTTGTATAGTAAACACTGGGGGAACTCTAGCCAGTTGAGCTGATTTAGGGATGTGCACTAGTGTGATCTGAATGGGGCATCAGAGGCAAACCTAGCTATTCTGTTATAACAGGAGTCTAATTTATCTCGGTCTGTCTTGCTGAGGTTAGTAAGAACTGGTGAAGCATAGAGAAGTGTGGAGACCAGATCAGTGTTTGTTATTGCAGATTTTGTGTGTTTGGTAAAATGCTGTTTATTTCTATAAAGGGTACCCAGCTTTTTGTTTACTTTCTTAATGGTCTGGGTGATATGTATGTCGAATCTCAATTTATTGTCATTCTCGACTCCAAGAAGTTTTGTGTGTGCAGTGGGGGAGATGATAGTGTTGTTGTTAGATGTGATGTTAGAGGAAGGGTCTGCAGAGGTGGATCATGTAGGTTTGAAGAGAAGAAGTTTAGTTTTAGAAGGGTTAAGGATAAGTTGACACTTGGTAAGCCAGGTTTCAATAGAGAGGAAGGATTCTTGTATAAGGGTGTGGAGTTCATGTAATGAGGAAGCTGCACATATTAATGTGGAGTCATCTGCATATTGTATGACAGATGTATGAACAGCAGAAGTGTGAAGGTTGTTAGTATATATAGAGAAGAGTAGTGGGCCAAGTATTGAGCCTTGGGGAACTCCAAGGGTGACTGGGAGTAGAGGTGAAAGTTCATACTTCCAAAAAACAGCTTGCTGGCGACCAGTTAAGTAGCTTTGGAACCAGGTTATGGAGGACTGACTAAGTCCTAGTTCAGTAAGGACCTTGATAAGTATATTGTGACTGACCATATCAAAGGCCTTAGACAGATCTAGGAAGGTAGCTGATACATATTTGCCTTTATTTCTGTCGACGTTAACTGTATTAGTAAAAGACATTAGAGCTGTGGTAGTACTGTGAAAGGGATGGAACTGTGTTGAGTGTTAGAGAGGAGTTTATGGGTTTGCAAGTAGTCCATAATTTGGATGTGAATGCATCTTACAATGATTTTGGCTATAGGGGATAGAATAGCCATTGGTCAGTAGTTAGTCAGTTCATTAGAATTACCTCCTTTATGTAGAGGGATAATATGGGATATTTTCCAGGTTTCAGGGACAAGGGCTTCAGACAAAGCTCTATTAATAAAGTTGTCTTCTTGGGTATGTAATGACATTGGCAGCAAGTTTTGGAAATTCAGCTGGTAATTTGTCTGATGCTAGTGTTGTGGGCTTAAGTTTCTTAAGGTATTTTCTAATCATATCAGTAGGGACAGGTTGGAAGTGAAATGTGTTAAGGTTGTTGGGTGTTTGCCAGGGTTCTGTGGGGGATGAGTTATATTGGTTATTTTGCTGGTTGGACAGGGCTAGGATGGTTTCAGTAAATAATTTGTTGAATTGGGTAGCTAAGCTCTCTGATGTGTCTGCAAGGGTAGAAGAGAGAGTACCACTTCTTCCAGGTAGAAGTATTTTGTTAATGGTAGCCCAGAACTTTAGTGAGTTGTTTTGATGTTTTATTTCTAGATTATATTAGTAGTTAATTTTGTCTAGTTTAACTAGTTTCTTACATTTATTGCATAGCTCTTGTTAAATTTTCTTAGTATTTTGGGACTTGATTTTTTGCCAGTGGTACCAGTCTTTATCTCTGGCTTTCAGTAGGAATCTGGTATTCTTACTTAGCCATGGGGAGGGGTTGGCTTTGATTCTGATGGTTCTGGGAGGGGCATGTAGGTTTAAGATATTAAGAAAGCTAGTACTGAAGTGTTTTACAACTTTGTCTAGGTCAAGATGCTTTAATGGTGTCCAATTACTAATTTTTAGGTCAGAAATGAAGTTGTTGGGGTTGAAGTACTTTTTATTTCTTATTAGTTTGTAGACTATACTTTTGGTCTGATGAGTACACTGTCTTAGCAGAAAGGTTGGCGATGGTCACTTAGACCATCAGGGTAGCAACCTGCATGGGATGGGAGGACTGGTCTATTAGTGAGTATCCAGTCTAGGATAGATTCCCTATTGGATGATCTATCAGTTCTAGTAAGTTACTGGATGGTTTGAGTAAAACCATAAAGGTTAATATGATTAGTGAGGGCATAAAAGTTGCAGGTAAACCAATCTATGTTAAAGTCCTCCAGGATAATGGTTTAATTTTGGAGTGTGGTACATGACCAGTGCAGTAGGTTTTCAAGAGCGGGAATATTGTTACCTGGTGGGAAGTAGCAGGCTATAATGTTTATTAGTTTTTTGGAGTTAAGTTTCATTTGGGTATAGATTAGTTCTCCGTTTCTAAGTTGGGATAGTCTAAGTTGAATTTCTGCACTTCAAGATGATTTTTAAATAGTACTGCTATGCCACCACCTTTTTTGCCAAGTCTGTCCTTCCTTAGGATATTTTGCCATGGAAGAATTATTTCATTGCGTATGATGTGGGGTTTCAGCCATGTCTCAGTTATCACCACTATGTCTGGTGTGTATAGTGAGATACTAGTGTGTAGTCCATGAATTTTATTGATGATGCTTCTAATTTTTATATTAAGTAAAAGTAGATAACATGGTTTCCTAGGCAGGAGAAGTATGTTGTTGGAGTGGCTGGGAGGTTGGGAGGTAGGGAGTCTTAAAGAAGTGGCAGGTCTGGGATTAGGATGGATATCACCACACAGAGGCTATACAGATTATAGATCTCAGGAGCTTTGTATAGTATCTATTGTATGATAGGGAGATTGTGGATGAGTGATAATAGGAACAATATTAGGGCATAGTCAATGGAGGATGTCTTGAAAATAGAAGAGGATGTAGCAGTGTAAAAAGGACAGGTATGATAAGGTAGTGAAAATGTGCCATGGTAGGTAGGAGGTTCTTGTAGGTAGGTGTGGTAGGAGGAAAGAATAGAAAAAGATAATAATGTAAGTAGGGATATCATGTGAGGTAGAAGCATGGTGAAGTAGAGTGCAGTGGGAGGTGATAAATGTGTTTTGTGGAATGGGGTGGTGTTGGGTAATAGGTAATGTAATGATGTAATACTTTATAATGATAGGAGGTTCTAATCCCAGGGGAGGGGTTATGGTAGCATGTGAGGTGGGAGGGGTAAGAGCATGTGATTGGTTAAGGAGTAGGGTGGGTGTGGTCAGTGTAAAATAAGAATAGGTATAGTGGTGGTGGGTGGGAAATGGGGGTAGGGTAGGCGAGCAGAGTGAGCCCAAGCACAGTGAGGATGAACAGAGTGGGGCAGAGCTGAGATCCAGAGGTCCAACTGAAAAAACAATCAGCTACAAGCCTGGCTAAGAAGTCAGATAAATGTTTTGCTGGAGAGATACTGCTTTGCAGGTCATTTTGCTTGGGAAAATCCTATAATAGAAAAAGTAATTTACTAGGTTAAAATGGGGTGAGAGTGGGGGGAACACACAAATGGAGTGTTCTTGGGAGAGCTCAGAGGCTTAACAGTACACCAAAATAACTAGAGAAGGAGCGCAGCTAAAACTGCGTATCAGAAAATAGTGACTAAGTATGTCGCAGAAATGAGGACAGGGGTTGGTAGGGAAAGAGGTGACCTCTCTATTGGAATGCTCATGCTATGTGTGCATGCCACAACAGACAAAGTTGTAAAGTAGCGTTATGAAAATTTTACTGCAATCAGTGAGAGATGTAATCACAGGAGTACATACAATGATTTCCCAATCATGTAAGATATTTGCTGCTATTCCAACTGTCTTTCTAGTTTCTTACTGGGATTGGTAGCATGATCACAGGTTCAGGTGAGACAAAAGGCTGAAAAGGGCTGGTATGAATGCTTTGCCAAGCGTGTAAGATGTTCCCCGCTATGCCGATTGTCTTCCTAGTGTCTTACTGGGATTGGTAGTGTGATCACAGGTTCAGGTGAGACAGAAGGCTGAAAATGACTGGAAAGAATGCTTTGCCAAGCATAAGATGTTAGCTGCTATGCTGATTGTCTTCCTAGTGTTTTACTGGGATTGGTGGTGTGATCACAGGTTCAGGTGAGACAAAAGGCTGAAAAGTGCTGGTATGAATGCTTTGCCAAGCATGTAAGGTGTTCAACACTATGCCAACTGTCTTTCTAGTGTCTTACTGGGATTGGTAGTGTGATCATTGGTTCAGGTGAGACAAAAAGATGAAAAGGGCTGGTATGAATGCTGTGCCAAGTGTGTAAGATGTTTGCTGCTATGCTGACTGTCTTCCTAGTGCCTTACTGGGATTGGTAGTGTGATCACAGGTTCAGGTGAGACAAAAGGCTGAAAAGGGCTGATATGAATGCTTTGCCAAGCATGTAAGATGTTCACCGCTATTCTGACTGTCTTCCTAGTTTCTTACTGGGATTGGTAGTGTGATCACAGATTCAGGTGAGACAAAAGGCTGAAAAGGGCTGGTATGAATGCTTTGCCAAGCCTGTAAGATATTCAGCGCTATGCCGACTGTCTTCCTAGTATCTTATTGGGATTGGTAGTGTGATCACAGGTTCAGGTGAGACAAAAGGCTGAAAAGGGCTGGTATGCTGGTGTGCACACTCTGTGAGATATCCAGTACCTGGTGGACAGGGAGAGAAAGCATTTGATTAGTTCCAAGAACTGTTGCTGCAATACATTAAGTTTCTTTAAACCCATCCCTGGAAATCACAGTAAATTGTAAGAAACGTTTATTGTCCACTGCACCTTCAGAAACTTTTCTAGGGTTGTCATAGTCTTTGCCTAGACTTATGCCTTTTTAACTCAAGATAATCTCCTGACATTCAAATGTGACAACAGATTATTCCAAAAAGATGAGAACCACAGTGAGACAGTGAAAAATATATTTTGACATTTTTATAGGTCCTTTATTTAGGGCTACAACTAAGAATACCTCAGTGGATTCTCAGGGGTATCTTTAAATCAGTCCTCCCATTCCATAAATAAATCATTTTCTGTAATATGCAAAAAAAACTGTATAATAAACTAATCCTAACAACCTATCCAATGGGATATCTTATTCCACAAATATTAACTTGAAAACAGATTCCTGAGACTATACTTGGGGAGATGACTTCAACAATCTGTTAATGCAGGGCAACATATCGCAACAAAAATGTCTCTTCACACCAGCTTGAAAGAAATTAAAGCAGTATTCAGAACCTCAACAGTTTTTTCAGAACAACTTCCTTCTGAGCTACCTTTAAATCACCCCAAACAACACCACATTTTATTTGATATATTGGTAATCACAGGAAGTTAGATCATTCCAGGTAAGACTTAGTGAGATTATTACTATTAATTTATGATAAATCCCATAAATATATAAATTCCTTACAATGTACCAGAATATATGCAAAATGTCAACTTCTGGTGCCATAAAAATTTTGCAAAATATACTCCAAGTGGGGAAATTGAAGCCACCATAGCAAAAGTAAGATAAGTATATTCGCACAGATTTTCTGTGTATTTCAGGAAAACATGTAAATGAAAACCAAATCATCACTCAGTCATTTAAAAGTTTGCAAATTCTTATGTGCCTTAATATAAATCTAAAATAAGAAACAGAGTATAGCTAAGAGAGGACAACAGAGCAAACAGAAAGTTTAATTGTAAAATACTTTAATAGCCGGACGCTCATGCTAAGTGCTTTCATTCTTTCAATGGACCTCTTCAAAGCATGAGTGAAACAAACACAGTAACTCTTAAAAATACTCAATAACCAATCATAAATAACATCAATTATCACATCAAGTTCAATTGCTAAACTATGTAAAGCGATAAAATGCATAAGCACTATGTTAAATTAAGTTTGAAATTCTCTCAAAAACCACATCTCATAAATATGAACACAGTTCATAATTTTGCTGACCTCAATTTAAGTACACTATGGATGGAAACATGTTCATTTATTCCTGGCTTCACTGTAGCATTTAAACAAAGCTGCCACACCAACTCTTTATATTCTAACATAATCTCCCATTTACCTCCTCTAGAATTAATACACACCTTGTCAATAACCCGAAACATGAATTTAAAGTCGTTTAAAACAGGACAAGACTTAAGGTGTTTATATCATGCATTGTTAATAATTTCCTTAGTTATGTCATATAAATGTTCATATATTCTTATTTTTTCAATGGGCGATCAGTCTTTCCCACATAAAAACTATTCACAACCCAGGCATATGGCAGTGTACACAACATTTTAGTAGAACAATTGGCCATATAGTTTACCTATGTTCTTGTCCCTTGTGTTTTATGGGCAAACTATCTTTCTCAAAAATAAAGTTGCAATAGTTACACATACCACATTTCCAAGTACTTGGCCTTTTAGTGACATGCATCTGGAGCATTTCTCCCCGGGCCTCCGCTGAAAACAGGCTCTGTGGAACCTAGTCGGACATTCCCAGTCAACAAATGTTAAATAAATAAATAAAAAAAATAAATAGTGTTTCCCCAAGTCACCCATGTCATTTCTCTCCTATTCAAATTTGTTCTTCAAATTTTCACCTCTTTTATAAACAAACATAGGGTAGTCACTGATGTGATCAATCAGTCTGGTATCCACTCTAAAAATATTCTAGTTTTTGTTAATTATATATTTTAATGCACCTATGCAAGAGGAATGTTATACTTCATTTACATAGAGGAATGTTATACTTCATTCCCATAGAGGAATGTTATACTTCATTACCATGGAAGAATGTTCTACCTCATTACCATAGAGGAATGTTATACTTCATTACCATAGAGGAATGTTATACTGCATTCCCATAGAGGAATGTTCTACTTCATTATCATAGAAGAATGTTATACTTCATTCCCATAGAGGAATGTTCTACTTCATTACCATAGAGGAATGTTATACTTTATTACCATAGAGGAATGTTCTACTTCATTACCATAGAGGAATGTTATACTTCATTCCCATATAGGAATGTTCTACTTCATTCCCATAGAGGAATGCTATACTTCATTCCCATAGAGGAATGTTCTACTTCATTCCCATAGAGAAATGTTCTACTTCATTCCCATAGAGGAATGTTCTACTTCATTATGATAGAGGAATGTTATACTTCATTCCCATAGAGGAATGTTTCACTTCATTCCCATAGAGGAATGTTCTACTTCATTCCCATAGAGGAATGTTCTACTTCATTCCCATAGTGGAATGTTCTACTACATTATGATAGAGGAATGTTATACTTCATTCCCACAGAGGAATGTTCCACTTCATTCCCATAGAGGAATGTTCTACTTCATTCCCATATAGGAATGTTCTACTTCATTCCCATAGAGGAATGTTCTACTTCATTACAATAGAGGAACGTTATACTTCATTACCATAAAAGAATGTTATACTTCATTAGCATAGAGGAATGTTCTACTTCATTACCATAGAGGAATGTTCTACTTCATTATTATAGAGGAATGTTACACTTCATTACCATAGAGGAATGTTATACTTCATTCTCATGGATGAATGTACTACTTCATTACCATAGAGGAATGTTCTACTTCATGGCCATAGAGGAATGTTCTACTTCTTTACCATAGAGGAATGTTCTACTTCATTCCCATAGAGGAATGTTCTACTTCATTACCATAGAGGAATGTTATACTTCATTACCATAATTTAATGTTATACTTCATTAGCATAGAGGAATGTTCTACTTCATTACCATATATTAATGCTCAACTTCATTACCATAGAGATAGAGGAATGTTCTACTTTATTACCATATATTAATGTTCTACTTCATTACCATAGAGGAATGTTACACTTCATTACCATAGAGGAATGTTATACTTCATTCCCATAGAGGAATGTTCTACTTCATTGCCATAGAGGAATGTTCTACTTCATTGCCATAGAGGAATGTTCTACTTCATTACCATAGAGGAATGCTCTACTTCAATACCATAGAGGAATGTTCTACTTCTTTACCATAGAGGAATGTTCAACTTCATTCCCATAGAGGAATGTTCTACATCATTACCATAGAGGAATGTTCTACTTCATTCCCATAGAGGAATGTTCTACTTCATTACCATAGAGGAATGTTCTACTTCATTACCATAGAGTAATGTTCTACTTCATTACCATAGAGGAATGTTCTATTTCATTACCATAGAGGAATGTTCTACTTCATTCCCATAGAGGAATGTTCTACTTCATTACCATAGAGGAATGTTCTACTTCATTCCCATAGAGGAATGTTATACTTCATTCCCATAGAGGAATGTTATACTTCATTCCCATAGAGGAATGTTCTACTTCATTACCATAGAGGAATGTTATGCTTAATTCCCATAGAGGAATGTTCTACTTCATTCCCATAGAGGAATGTTATACTTCATTCCCATAGAGGAATGTTTTACTTCATTACCATAGAGGAATGTTATACTTCATTACCATAGAAGAATGTTCTACTTCATTACCATAGAGGAATCTTCTACTTCATTACCATAGAGGAATGTTCTAATTTATTACCATAAAGGAATGTTATACTTCATTACCATAGAGGAATGTTCTATTTCATTGCCATAGAGGAATGTTATACTTCATTCCCATAGAGGAATATTCTACTTCATTCCCATAGAGGAATGTTCTACTTCATTGCCATAGAGGAATGTTCTACTTCATTACCATAGAGGAATGCTCTACTTCATTACCATAGAGGAATGTTCTACTTCTTTACCATAGAGGAATGTTCAACTTCATTCCCATAGAGGAATGTTCTACATCATTACCATAGAGGAATGTTCTACTTCATTCCCATAGAGGAATGTTATACTTCATTACCATAGAGGAATGTTCTACTTAATTACCATAGAGTAATGTTCTACTTCATTACCATAGAGGAATGTTCTATTTCATTACCATAGAGGAATGTTCTACTTCATTACCATAGAGGAATGTTCTACTTCATTACCATAGAGGAATGTTCTACTTCATTCCCATAGAGGAATGTTATACTTCATTCCCATAGAGGAATGTTCTACTTCATTCCCATAGAGGAATGTTCTACTTCATTCCCATAGAGGAATGTTATACTTCATTCCCATAGAGGAATGTTTTACTTCATTACCATAGAGGAATGTTATACTTCATTACCATAGAAGAATGTTCTACTTCATTACCATAGAGGAATCTTCTACTTCATTACCATAGAGGAATGTTCTAATTTATTACCATAAAGGAATGTTATACTTCATTACCATAGAGGAATGTTCTATTTCATTGCCATAGAGGAATGTTATACTTCATTCCCATAGAGGAATATTCTACTTCATTACCATAGAGGAATGTTCTACTTCATTCCCATAGAGGAATGTTCTACTTCATTACCACAGAGGAATGTTATACTTCACTCCCATAGCCCTACTAAAACCCATCTTGCAGTGTTCATTTCCTTTCTTCTTCGTAACTATTTTATGTACCTCATAGACTCCCAAAATAGGCTTAAATCTATCTTTTCTCTCCTGTGTAACCTCTTGTCTGGTTTTATGTACCAAGTCAATGGGATAACCTCTTTATTGAAACATCTGACACAGGACATACATTTCATTCTCATAACATGTGTCATCAGAAATCATCCTAACTAGTCTAATAATTTGTCCTTTGAATAGACAATTTTTGTACTCTAGGGTGACAACTACTGAAGTGTAAATAAGCATTAGAAAATGTTGGTTTTCTATAAATATAGGACGTAAAACCATCTGCCACTTTTGTTAAGGTTACAGCTAGGTAATTTATACAATTTTGTTTCTGTGAATATGTAAATTTAAAAAAAAATCAGTAATATTATTAGTATAATTAACAAAATTTTTAGAAAATTATCTTTTGTATCCACTCAAAAAATACAAATATCATCCAAAATCTATAATATCTAATCCAATATTTCAAAAAGAGGGATTTTAAAATATAAGTATTATCGCACTTCCACATAGCCATGTTAGCAACAATGGGAATGCTAGCCCGAATCACTGTAACACCTTCTAGCTGCTTAAAATATCCCCCCTCAAAATACAAAAAAAATATTAGTTAGGACAATATAAATCAAATCAACAATTAATTTTACCAGAATCTAAAAATTCACATGTCAGTAGTACTTCCCTAAACCATCTAAGTCGCTGTTTGTGAGGTATACCCCCAAAAAGATCAAACACTTCAATGGCTACATAACTCAATGTTTCATGCCATCTGTCCTGAATGATATTCCTCAAAAAATTCCAGGAATCCTTAAGAATATGTGGACATAACTCTAAAAATGTTTTCAAAATTTTATCTAAAAACACAGCAATGAGGTATGCCTTAGAACCCTGTGCTGAAACAATTGGTCTAAGTCAAGGGGGGAGGGGTTCATAAACATCTTTATGTATCTCAGGGATACCAAAAATAGATGGCACCCAGGGTTTGCTTGTATATAAAATAACTATATTCCTCATGTGTTATCGTTCCCTGCATAAGAGCATCATACAAGTACACATCTATCTTTCTATAAGCAATGTGAATTTCATTTAAGGTCACCAAGCAATATTTTTTAGCATTATGTAACAAATTAAGCCTTTTACCTGGATACATGATGCTGTCCATAAAGACAGTACAATCACCCTTATTGGGTTTCATAATCCTAAGAGATGTGTCTTGAGAAAGTTTTTTAGAAAATTCCATTCAATTTTGTTTGACTTATAACATCTATTACCATTCTTCTCAAAACACTGATATATATCATACTCACAAGCTTTTTCAAAACATTTACAATTGGATAAAGGGAGGATTATAAACAATGGGTGCTTGAAATTTCTTGCAAAAGCCATCAATAGGTTTATTCAATTCATGAAACATGTAGGATAAATTAAGCTTTCTAACAAATAATTTTAGCTCTATCAAAACCCCTACCAAATCACCACTATTATGCAAAACAAAAGCAAAACCTTTTTCAAACAAATCAAAATGGCTTTTAGTAACTTCTATACCACTATAATTAAATATATTATAAACATGGTATGTATGTACAATACCTTCATACTTAATGGTAATACTGGTGGAATTAGTTAATTGTGCAGCTAATTCTTGTGGCCCCTCCGTTTTCCTTGAACCCTCATACCTCTGTGGTTCTTGCAGGAGTTCTGTCCTACTTGTTGGTAATTTGTGGGGTCTTTAAAATTCAATTGAGCTAACCTCTCTGATCACCTAAGGGGGAATTCATCCATGATAAAAAAATTTTCAACATTCCCGTCCCCCCATCTTCATTACATGGATTAACAGTGCACAGATTTTCAATATTTTCAGACATACCCCTTCCAACACCATGTGTGCATTAGAGTGAGCCTGGTTTGTAAAACTTCTTGAGGACAAGGGTATGATGTACCATTTTCATAATCCTTCGCATCCCTATCAAGCTTCTTAAGCTTCCTAACAACCACAGTGTCAATATATTTATCAGCATTCTTAAATAGTTATATATATTTGTTAGAATTAAAACTAAATAACAAATCTTTTCTAATGTTCACATCAATAGTCTTGAGGTCCTGCACATTAATCTTGCTTTTGTTCCACTGTATTAATAATTCCATAAACTCAAAACCACAATGATTGAATAATCCAATCACTTCACTGTATAAGTCAGAATTAGAGTAAACTCCATTTGGAAATTTCCAGATGTGCAAACCTTTAGGGACTCTGCTTTTCTTGATACTTTCCCCTAAAGTAAATGTTATTCAGCTGTAATCCCCGTAACTGGTGTAACCTTTTCTCAAACATAGTCAATTGCTCATTCAGAGTCACAGCCTCCTGGTGGTGAATAACTGGTTGATTGAAATCCAAGGTTTTAGAAATCCATCAGTCAGATGAAGAATCAACAACACCTTCCATATCACCACAATATAAAGAGGAATGTTTGCTGTTAACAGAAGACTCATACCCAGGAAGCAAATCCTTATTTGTTACTTCCTGTTGCAACTGATTGCCTAATTCACCCTGCCTGTTACATATGGTTGACAAATTGGAAGTAACGTTGCTTTCAGATACCATGGCAACATTACCACTACAAGAAGTCCCCATAAATACATTCATTTCATTGTTCATTGAAATGATGTTTGAAAGATTGTTGTAGCGATCCTGAGAGTGCTGTTGAATCAGGGAGGAGTGTTGAACAAACTGAGTCAAAATGCCAATAAGCACAGTTGAATCACCTCCCATCCTGACAAAGTCCACATTACTCACATCCAGAATCAAATTATTATTTTTATAAGCTCCTGTGACGCCATCTCAAAAGCTTCTTGCCACTTCAATAACCAAAATGTTTCAACAGGCAGCAATGAAACTTGTAAAATTCAAACAAAAAAAAAAGCAGAGTAACTAAGAGAGGATGAAGGAGCAAGCAGAAAGTTCAATAGTAAAATACTTTAATAGGCAGACACTCATGCTGAGTGCTTTTTTCCTTTCAAAGATAAGGACAACTTTAGTAATACTGACCAAATGTCAAAAATTTCCCAGTTCAAATTTCCAGGTTTAAATTATGGATATCTTGATATTTCTACTTTGTTTTATAATTATAATATGCATATAAACAACTCATTTTTATTAATTAATCTTTACTTTTAAGAAATGATATTTTAAAAATGATGTTCGTGCTTCATCTACATCCTTCAGACTAGAAATGCTTGTACCGCAAAGCTTGACTTTATGGTGAAGAATCTAGCTTTTCCTTTCTGAGGCAGCCTAGGGGGATGGGAGGGTTGCAGGTGCTCAGAGCGATCATAAGAAAATGTGATTTTACTGGTAGAAACTGGAGAAAAAAAAGCATTTCTTGTACCTCAGGATTGGGGGAGGAGCTAATAGCTGACAATTGTGGAAAAGGGGGATGATCAAAGCCTTCAGCCTATTGCACATCCTTCTTCTTCTGTTTGGACAAGCACACACATACACCCACACACACACACACACACACACACACACACACACACACACACACACACACACACACACACACACACGCACACACATACACACACACACACACACACACACACACACACACACACACACACACACACACATGCACACATGCACACATGCGCACACGCGCGCACACACACACGCACACACACAGACACACACACACAGGTAGGGCCATATATTAAAAATCCACCCCTCCATGACTGCCTTAATTATGGCTCCTCTCAATTGACTGTTACCCTAAAAGAGGTGGCATCCTGCCTTCGCCCAGAATGACACCACAGTATAAGGACAAAATGATTGACTTTAACAATTGGCTAAGCTTCTGGTGTCATTCAAAGGGGATCCAGTATTTGTCTACCTGGGAAGACATGATCGACAAACCACGATGCTTTGCCAGAGATGGTCTGCACCTGTCACCCCTGGGATTCAGGTTACTGGCTAAAGCTCTTGCCACCCCTATAGTGCCTTTTTTAGGCAAGGTTCAAAGGACGAAACCACCACCATAACAGATACAAGCATGCAAAATCTGAAGGTAATGCTACTCAATGCTAGAAGTCTAAACCTCAAAATTCACTCTCTCGAGGCACTCCTAAAAATGGAGGACATCAATATCTGTGCAGTAACTAAGACCTGGTTCAAGGCTCCAGAGAGCATCCCTACAATACCAGGCTACAACTCTTACCACACTTTTCAGCCACAAAACCAAAACCAAAACAATAAAGGTGGAGGAGTATCCGTATTCACCAAGGATATTCACATGTCCAGGCTAGTTGCCCAACACAATGCATCTGAATTCCCCAGGTGCAACTAACACTAGGTAAGACTGCAATGCAAATTGTAGCTTGCTACAGATCTCCCACCATGCCCCAAGATTCTCACTACACCTTTCTAAACATACTGGAAAATATTAAGATACAACCAAACACCCTAATACTGGGTGATTTCAACTACCCTGCCATTAACTGTGAAAACTACTCGGGGTACCAACTCCTTTTCCCGACAGTTCTTGGAATTCAAAATTCCAACACCCTGGATCAACTAATCCATTGTCCCACCAGGGGCTCCAATATCTTAGACCTGGTCATTACCAACATGGGAGATAGATGCTCTACACCACTGGTCACCCCCTCATTGGTCAGGTCTGACCATAACCAAACCACCCTTGACATCCACATCCCACCCTCACTCCTCAGTAAGGAAACCTCCTTAAAAAACTTCTCCAAAGCCAACTTCTTGCTACTGAAGTCAGAAGTGACAAACTTCATGACACCCATGCAGATGGGATCTGAAAGTTCAACTGCAGAATCCTACACTAAGACACTGTACGAGCACATCCATTCATGCATGAATCGTGCCATCCTAAATAGAACCAAGATGCTCTCCTCCAAAAAAAGGAAGCCAATCTGGTGGTCCCCTGCTATAAACAAACTATACAACAGAAGGAAGAAACTGTTGCAGAAAAGAGTAAAATCCCAGGATGCAAAAAACTTCCTCACCAGCCTCAGTAAGAAGCTGAGATCCCTCATAAAATCCTCAAAAGCTAGTTACAAAAATAAAATTGCCAAAGATTCCAAAGACAACCACAAGGCATTCTATAGTTATGTCAAGAATCTAAATGGCAATGCTCAGATCTGCTCTGAGCTACAACAGAATAGCATTAAATATACTGATCCCAAGGATATTGCCAATATCCTGGCAGATTGATTTAGTGTCAACTTCACCCCCCTCTCACCCCCTAAAGGGCCCATCTCAATACCAAAAGATTGCCAAATTCTGGTAATCACGAATACAGCATTCATGGGACCTGATGACATCCTGGGCTGTGTACTACATGAACTACAAAATGAACTGGCACCTCACCTAAGTGTCATGTTTAATCATAGCCTCACCTCAGGCTCCATGCCCACTGAGTCGCGCACAGCTACAGTTATCCCACTCCACAAGGGGGGATCAACCTTGGATCCCAGGAACTACCATCCCATCAGTCTGAGAAGCCTGATCTGCAAGGGCATGGAATGCATTATCATGGAACTTATAAACAAAGCCATTGGCAACCTTCAAACACTGGACCCCACCCAGTTTTGGTTTATGAAGGGCTGATCTTGTCTCCTGAACCTGATTGACTTCTTCGAATCAGTCTCCAGAGCTGTGAACGAGGGTAAGGCAGTCCACACAGCCTATCTGTACCTCACCAAGGCCTTCGACACCATCCCCCACTCTGGAATCATAGATAAACTCACTAAGCTGGGCATAAATCCCTACATCACTCGATGGGTTGCCAACTGGCTTACTGACAGAACCCAGACTGTAAAGTAGCCGACTCCAAATCCAGCTCCAGAAAAGTAACAAGTGGCGTACCTCAGGGTTCAGTCCTGGGACCACTCTTGTTTGACATCTACATCTCTGAAGTATAGGCCAACACTAAGGGACTCTGGCTAACAAAGTTTGCAGATGACTGCAAACTGGGAGCCATTATTGAATCCCCAAATGATGTGGATATTCTACAAAAGGGCCTTACAGAAACAGATGCCTGGTGCCAGAGCCATGGGCTCAAGCTTAATGCCAAGAAATGTATAGTTATCCCCTTTGGAAAAAAAACATGCACCCATGAATTACCACATAGGTGGCAGTACACTAAACATCAAAAGTGTGATGAGAGACTTAGGAACACAGGTGGACAGTGGTCTCACCTTCGATAACCACATTGCCACAACAGTCAGGAAATCCTTCTATGTGGCACACCTCATCACTAAGGGCTTTTCATCCAGAAAAAAGGAGGTCATTGTCCCACTGTACTCATCTGTCATTAGACCCATTATAGAGTATAATGCCCCATTTGGTATGTACCACACAAGACATCTGCAACAGCTGGAAAGGCCACAGAAATACCTCACTAAAAGAATCACAAGCCTAAAGCAGATGCCATATGCTGACCGTCTAAAAGCACTCCAGCTATACTCTGTGGCATATCGTCTACTCAGAGGCGATCTCTGCTTAACATACAAGGTCATGTCAAACCCTGAGCTCTTGGACATGCTCCACTTAAAGAAATCCCAATCCCTCAGAGCCACACACTCATGGGATCTAAACCTTGTCATCACAATGAACAAAACATGCTGGAGGGATAGGTTCCTGACCCAGAGACTCCCCATACTCTGGAATAGACTGCCCATACATGTCAAGCAGAGCGCCTCCTTGGCCCTCTTCAAAAGGAACCTTGATGATTGGATAGGAGATAGGAAATTCACCCCAGGGATCATGTCAGTCACCCTGCTAGACAGGGGTCGATAGCCTAGTACCAACCTATGAACCTATAAGATAAGGGAATTCATTATTTGGTGGCCAAGAGGGAGCATCATTGGTAAAGAGTGTGTAAATATTTGTATCACTCCCTTTATTGTGGGTAAATTCTAGTTGAAGATATTTTATAACTCTCTTATGGAAAGGGGGATCTTCACATATTTTTTGACAAAATGTTACAACATGTTTGTTTATGGGAAGATGGTAATTGCCCATTTTTTATTTTATATTGTCAATTAAAACATCTACATGTGAGTAGTACTACATTTTAAAAATATTCATATTCAAAACTATGCAATCATTTCCATTATATGGCTATTTACATCCTTTTTGGAATTATATTTTAAAGCTATATGTAACTACATAAATACTTTGGATGGATAATTTAGTAACTGATTACTGTCCCTTAATCTCAGATTTTTATCATTAGTTTGTTGATTGCTTCTGACAACAACCATGGCGACAAATGACTGGCATTCTCTCCATGTTTTGCATGCATTATAAACACTTATAGAACATAATGGAGCTTTATTTAGTAAAAAGATTCATGTCACATCCTTAACTAAAAACAATATATCTGCTGTGTATGAAATAATTGATAAAATAATAAAGATGGAGCTTTGGAGGGTGGGAAAAATGTGAACTGTTCTTTTACAATTGTTCTGATGTCAATAGTAATTGTTAAGTATGAGTTAAATTAAAGTAATTCATACTTTTTTAAATAAATAGATCTGTGCAGCTAAAATTATTATAGGCAGTTATTTTTTTTTCACAAATAAGACTTCATTGGGCTATGTTCCAAAAGCTTAGAGCTGCCACTGTAGCCATGAAGAAGCCATGCTTAGTCATTGTTAGTGGCACTATTATCAGGCAGGAAGTTGATGGATGGATAAAAGGGGTCCTACTTCATATTATCGAATTCTCACTTACCTGAAAATTACATTCAGGAAACAACTTTGCCAAAAACATATTTTAATGAATACCTGGATCACAGAAGTTATACTCCAGGAATCTAACCACTTGGCCACCATGAAAAAAAAAATGAACCAAAGCAAATCAAACCCACGCAAGTGGGGGCTTCGCCCCCCACACACATATGTGGGAGACTGTGTCCCCCTCCACACCCTCCAAATAAATATACCAACTCTGAGATATACTATAGTGGGGAAAAGGGCAAAGTTCACCATGTTGGCCAAGAAGTTAGTTCCCCAGTGTACAACTTCAGTGATCCAGGTGTTTGTTAAAATAAGTTTTCAGCAAAGTCATCTCATGAATCTAATTTTCGGGTAAGCAGAATTTGATAATATCAGATAGACCTGGATAAAAGACATGAATCTTACTACACAATTATATAAAATTCATTTGCATCTGCCCCGTTTGTAAGTCAAAGGACATTTTCAATATCTATCCAAGTCTTTTAAGAGTTTGAAATATTATTTAAAATGACAACTAAATGTTACATGCCTAATAACTGCAAAAGTTCACCACTGGCTAAATTTCTATTCTATTTTTTAAAAGTGAAATACTTCAGAAGTATAAAATTTATAAGCTTGTTTGATGTTTATTGAAGTACAATTCACTTTAAATATTGGCTTAGCAGCATCATAATCATTTAATTATTTAATTGTTAAAGAAATTGATTGATTGGAAAAGAGGGGTGTATATATAGGGACACATTTGTGATGATAAAATGTTCCAACAGAAGGCAAGAAGCCGAGGTACCAGAACGTATTAATAAAGAAGTTTTGTGTCCTACAGTGGTGTTCCAGTTCATGTTCCTGTTTGTATGTGTTTATTGGAGATACATTTCTATTAGATAATAATGCATAACATTTTCTGTTTACTTGGATTGTTAGTTTGATAATAATAATGCATAATATATATTTCCTGTTTCATTGAAACACTTTTCTGCCTGTTTTATTTTTTTCTTAAGTGCTTTATTTTTTCAGTTTGTATCATATATGAGCACTATGGTTACTTACATATACTGTATGAATCTGAATATTTCAGTCTTTTCAAAAAAAAAAGAAAGAAAAAGAAAAAAATGTAATCTGCCACCATTAGACATTGCATAGTGCAATATTTTGAATGAACTGAAGATAGATGCATTAATTTCTATTTCCATCTTCCTCATCCTAATCTTTCATCTTTTTTTTTCTCCACATGGTCCAGATGGTGCGCCATTCATTCCTCTGTTAGGATGAGAATTGGCACATTTGTTCCTTGGAAACAGTGACGCTCATATAGTCATTCATTGTCCAGCTGAGGCTAAAGCCATGTTAGTCTGTTTGTCCTACCACGGATGAGAATCAAGTGTGAGTGAGTGGGCCTGTCATGCCAGTCATGTGACCCCTTCCCAAGCCTACCCGCTCCGTGCCACTGACTAGCAATTATGTATATACTGCTACTCTAAGGACATCCCATGCATGCCTCCATGTAGCTACAACAACCCAATAACTGCTTGTGTGAGTCCCCTACATTCCTATGGGGTCAACATTGAAGCAGGTCATACCACCTTCCTTCCCTAAGATTGGCTGGCCAGCATCACCTGATCGCTCCCATCCTCCCCACCACAAACCATCCAGCACTTGAGATGCTAATCAGACATGGGTCTTCTGGCTATCAAATGTGTAATGGCATTTAAGTGAAACTGAGATGGCTGAATGCATGTCTTCCAGTTTCTGTAATGCTGATCAAGTAATGTTCAAATCTTCATTAGCGAATGGTTGTGTGCATTTGCTAATATGAGAATGACGTTCTTATAACAGATCACACTAGAGTGGGAATCATGAAATTTACCCTTTTACTCACTGTAGTGCAATCTCAGAGTTGGAATACATAATATGCAGGGGGTGTGGTGGGTGCAGCCTCCCACATCTTGGGTACAGGGGGGGCTTGCCCCCCTGCAAAAATGTTACCGGTAACATGGACTTTCAACATTGGTACTTCTGGTGTTCAGATGTCGATTCTGTGGTTACTATTTCTGACATTTTGGTAATTCTGTATTACCAAATTCAGAAAATTAATTTGATCAAAAAGTGGAAAATTGTTTTGATTTTCCACATTTTGATAGTAAAGCTCTTCTGGGCCATACTCAAGATTTATTCCATCTTTGGTATGGGGCCAAGATCCTTCCTCATTTTATTGACCAGAAATCTTTTACCATTATTCCTGCAGTTCATTCTCAGTGCAAGCCAATATTCAGCACCAATGAATGCTTGTTTTCATGTGTGTGTGTGTGTGTGTGTATGTGTGTGTGTGTGTGTGTGTGTGTGTGTGTGTGTGTGTGTGTGTGTGTGTGTGTGTGTGTGTGTGTGTGTGTGTGTGTGTGTGTGTGTGTGTGTGTGCATGTGTGTGTGTGTGTGTGCGTGTGTGTGTGTGTGTGTGTGTGTGTGTGTGTGTGTGTGTGTGTGTGTGTGTGTGTATGTGTGTGTGGGTGTATGTATGCATGTGCATGTGTGTTTGTGCGCGCGCGTGTGTGTGTGCGTGTGTGTGTGTGTGTGTGTGTGTGTGTGTGTGTGTGTGTGTGTGTGCATGCATATGTGTGCGTGTGTGTGTGTGTGTGTGTGTGTGTGTGTGTGTGTGTGTGTGTGTGTGTGTGTGTGTGTGTGTGTGCTTGTGCATGTACATATATGTGCCATCATGACTATAATTTGAATGTGGAGAGTTGCTTTTATACTGAAGGCAGCTGGGTGAGATTGTATGTTGCCAAAAAGTCAGTATGATGCTTATCGTAATCCTCTATTCCAGTTAATGCAACAAAGAAACATTACTGACTTATGAAGATGCTGCAGTACAAATGTGAATAAATACAAATAAAAACTACTTCGCTGTAAAAGTGGACATTTATTTGGAGTTGACAGCTTTTTTGCTTTCCTGTGCAGTCAAGAATGAAACTCTGCTAGAGCGTGAAAGCATTTTGTTCTGTTTTGATTTGTTGCTATATTAAAACAGTTATGAAAGTCTTTTCAGGCTATTTATAGTAGCATATGACAAAGAAAGATAGCAGCTCTTAATTAAAATCCTCCTGCTTTTCTGGGGAATCATTATGTTTACTATGATTTTGCAAACACTGATTAAACTCTTCCATACTATGGTTCAGAGAAACTACTTTAAAATATTTACTAAGAAATGAATTCATGTAGAATAATATTTCTACATGTAACTTTTAATGCATTTACTATGGTTCAAGTGAAATACAAGCTCATAATGGTGCAGTGGTATGGGATGTGAATCTCAGATCAGATCAGATGTGTGTACTAAAAATGTGAGAGTGGTAAGCCTATGATCTGCTAATGAACTACATCTAGCAGAACTGGGTTTAATGCTTCATTTCCCATGAGTACTTTGTGCAATCTGTATACCTAAACTAATCAGGCCCAAGCTCCCTGGACTTTGTGTTTAGGTGGTCTTGGGCAGTTAAAGAATACATTTGTCAGCTTTTATTAGTATTAGGATATATTAGGAAAAATGAATAAATAAATGCATACATACATGGATACATACATACACATGTACATAAATACATTTAGCCATATGATTAGCTTACAGGCTGTATGAGCAAATGAATATTATATTATTCCCTATATACAGTTAAATGTACCAATAAACAGTTATAAAAGTAAACTAAATTATTTAAGCTTAGGATCCTCAAGACCTGTTTACCCGCATGATTTTAGATTTGCATCAGAAAACAGACATATACTTTTCTTTCTTTTGAAGTCTAATTGATATGCTCTTTTTCCAGCAAATTTTATTTTGTACACATGATAGCTAGGATATACAGAAATGTATTTGTTTTTGGTATTTATTGCAGGCATATCTTTAATTGTTTTTCTTAACCAGGTTGGCCAGCAAGTGTAGTCTTGGGGGCAAAGTAATTGTTGATCATTTAATATTTATTTATATGGTCATAAAGTTCATATTTCTCAAAATATCTCAACAACCAAGCAGCACAAACACAACTGCTTAGCCTCACATGAAAGCTCTCAGCTGAATGAACAAAATACTGCCAACAGTGTGTGTCTAACCTGAGTGGATGCTGAGATATTGTAAGTTGTTTACAAAATATTATAAATTTTTACTGTGACCTGGAACCTAAAGAATACTACCAATGTAAAATAGTTTATGTTGAAGAGTTTGAAGTTTCCATTTCTTTACTAATCTCTATGGTTCAAGCAAGAAGAATATTGATTTGAAATTTGGTTTTATCAAAAAAAGCTTAGGCTCTGCATATTGGAAGTTACAGCACAAACTTACAGAGATCCATTGGAGGGAATGAGTTAAGTAACTTGCTCAGAGTTGCGTAGTAGGTAAATGGAGACTGGAAGAATCAAGTCTAGGACAAGAGTATAAAACTTGCTAGTAGTTCATAGAGTATGTGCCATACAACCAATGAGCTCTTCAGAAGATGTGGTGACTATCTTGCAGTTAATACAATACAGTTAAGGACAGTAATAGAGTATGACAGCACATAAGCTAACTTCTTCTATCAGCTGACAGATGCACCTCAATACAGCAGCATAAGGGATCACCAATAAGGATTTATTGACATTTTGGTATTTGAAATACAGAACATTTTATTCATTCCTACTAGTCCCTGCAGCTATGGAACAAAGCTAATTAAACACTTAACAACTTTTTTTAACATAAAAATCTACAGAATAAAATTTGCTTTCAATTTCTTTAGACTGTTTTTTCATGGGTGGCACTGACACCAGCCAAGTAAAGTACTCTGACATTCTAGACAAGTCAGCAAGTGTCGATGTGCACTTCACGCATGCTTCCTTTTTATGCCATGCTAAGTGACAGGTATATGACAAGCAGATTTTAAACATTATGATATCTGTTACAGCTTTATTATTTACACATGTAAAAAGATTTACTTTACTGGAATGGTGCGTAACCAGCAACTAGAAAATACTCTGCAAAATGATGGATTCGTTTTCTGCTGCTGTATTCTATTTTCATAGCTATTACTGCTGCAGTTATTTTAATTTTATACACTTTTTTCTTTATTCAGTCCATAAATAAAAGTCATGATAGCTGTTTAGTTTTATTTATAGCTATTGTTTTTACATGTCTATTCTGACTGATGTTTCATAACACGTGCATAAAAATGACAAATTCATTCATTAGGATGCTGCAAACAAAAATGTAATTCATACATCTCTTAACATGGATAAAATGTTACCGTCTCACAATTAATTTTAGGCCATGGTTGTCTGTACTGTACACCGCCTGTAATTCTGTTTGTCCTGCTACCATTTTTGTGCTGTCATCAACGCACTCTGCAGCTAACATCGATCAGTGTTTCACATCTCATCATTTGTATCATCACTAATTGAGTCCGTGGGCGATCGAAAGATGAAGTAACAGTATTACAGAGATATGGAGGTAGGGGGATGGGTGAATATACAATCCACAGTGCCACAATACAGGGATCAGGGGTAGGAGGAATCACTGGAACCAGGGAATACATTTTAAAGTGCTAATATGGCACCAGTGGTAGTATGGGAACAGGGGGTGGGGGGGAATCACTGGACCCCAGGGAATACATTTTAAAGTGCTAATATGGTACCAGTTGTAATATGAGATCAGGGGGTGCAGGAATCACTGGAACACCAGGGAATACATTTTAAACTGCTAAAATGGCACCAGTGATAGTATGGGATCAGGGGGTAGGGGACCCACTGACCACCTGGGAGGCAGTATCATACTGGCACCAACATCATAAGAAGGGTTGGAGGAAGGGGGCAATACAGTAGCACCAGGGATGGGTCTCTAAAGTGCCGTATCAGCACTGACATTGTAACAGGGATTGACGAGTGACGGGATACACTAGACCACCAGGGCCTGATGCATACATGCTGAAATGGCACTAATAGAATTACATATGTGGGGGTAACCACAAAGGGTAGATAGGGTAGGGATAGGTACAAGGACTGTGGAGTGTGTGCGCACATGTGTGTGCGTGTGTGTGTCTGTGAGTGCGTGTGTGTGTCTGTGTCTGTTTGTTTATATCACAGTTACTACTGCAACGTGCAGATCATAGCTGCATATCATGATAGTAAATGCAATTCTGAACATTTGTAAATTAGCTGATAATGAACTATTACCTCATTGTGGCTAGCACTGAATTGCAAATGTGAACATCACACTGGAAGGGCCTTTCTAGCACAAGCCATACAGATCATATTAGGAACTTTAATGAATTCCAGGTAAGATCTGATGGCCAAGTAGCCATTTCCAAAATACTTTGAGGTACCATCATAATGGTGGTTTACAGCTTGTGCAGAGAATAATTACAAGGTAGCCATAGGTCAAGTTTGAAAGTGAAAGACAATACATGAAGTAATGTTTCATGAATTACATACGAACTAAATCATGTATCTGTTCCCCAGCATACCATAAATGGCTCTGGACTTCTCTGTGGGAATTCAAATTGAAGTGCAAAAAATTCCTAAAGAACTTGCATAGACTTAACCCCTAGCATATTTTTGTAATTGCTCATATCTGTGTTAAGAGAATCTTTCTTCCATTAAAGTGACCTCTGCACTTTTGAATGTTTCTTACTAGCAGGTTTTGCCTTCAAAAAGCTTGTCCCACAGGCTTCTGCTTTATTTGTCACCTGTATTTTGATCTTTACTGATAAACCAAATTCAGTAAATAGTAGATATTTGTATTACACCCATGTCCACAGACATGACAACACAAACAGTGATAATGGAAACATGGAAAAGAGATGGATTAACTGTATTTGTTGTGGTTCAGTTATGTGGCTCACAACTTTATGGGAAAGTAGAATTGTAGAATATATAATTATGAAGCAGTGGGATATCGGCTAAATACTTTATTTGTAATAATAATAATCATGATAAAACAGGCAATATAATACTCCTGAAAGGCTGAATTGGAGACTTAGAGGTTGGAGGATATGCAATATAAAATGGGATTAATATGGATTCTCAAGGGAAGTAAAAATGAGTATAGCTGTTAGAAATACAGAGGCTTGAAAAGGTGATCAGAAATGTTATCTGCAGTGTAAAGAAAGGTATAGAGATATAATTGTGAATATAGTATGAACCATTGCATACTGAGGAATAGATAAGGGAATGTGGCAAAATATAAACTTTAGTTGGAATCGTAGACTTTGAAGACTGGCTGCATTAATAATGTTGATATCAACAGAGAATACTTTAGATCTCATATGAAGAAATACCATTTTAGGTTAGAGGAGGAAGCTGATGGCAATGGATCTGACAAGATTAGAGGGGTTGTGGTAATAGTAAAGGTGCTGAGAGGTATTGTGTTAGAATATAAAATATGAGCCTAAAGATGGATACTAAATAATGTTATGCAAAAGTTTAATATACATATCAGAGTACAAGATATAAAACTAATAAGGTCAGCATATGAAAAAATGTCACAGTTAAATGGGAAGACAATTAAAGCCTAGAAAATGAATGGGGAATAAAATGTTTTTTGTTAATTAATAATGATGAGCTTTAAATACAAGTCAGAAATAATATGTGGATTATTATAAAGGCTGCTAGACTGTAGCAGACTGTAGTAATAAGGCCTAGGAAAAATGTAAGCAGAAATACTGAAAAATATAGTTGTTTAAAAGAATGGTATAACTAAAGTTTTCCTAGTAGGCGTTTGTGTCATGAGACATATCAAACCAATGGTTGATTGTATGAACAGCGAGGACATTGAGGTGTCATTTATCTTTAAAAAGACATTATGTAAAGCGATTAGTGTTAGGGTGTGTTTTGTAAAGAATACAAATGTACATTCTATTTTTTTTTTTTTTTCATTTTCACTGTTTGTTAGAAATCATGGTTTAATATAAGATCCAAGGCTGTAGCAAGATTTTGTAGTGTATGCTTTTCACATACTACTGCCTGTTTTAAGAGAGTAGAGTCACGAGGTTAGTTTGAGGATTAAAACTAAAGTATTACTTCAAGAAAACAAATATTCCTAGAAGGGGAATGGGGTAGATTTTAGAAGCTACCTAGTTATTTGTTAATGAGGTATGTCTTATTAAAATGAAGAAGGAGATGATGAAAGTCATATACATTTAGCTGGTAAGGGGAGGAGGTATTTGATATGGACGAGTTATTGGCAAAATGAGTACATAATACAGTTGAATTCAATCAAAAAGGAGGGATGTGTGCAGGAGCGGCCTTAAGTCAGCTGGTGCCCTAGGCAAAAGGGCTCCAAGGCGCCCCCCACCACACCACTTGGTGCCCCCATCCTGGTCTACCTACACCAAATAAATACTGGAAAAGTGCCCCTACTAGAGCTGCGCCCTAGGTAGCCGCCTAATTGGCCTATGCCTAAGGCCGGCCATGGATGTGTGACATTCTGAGGATGATTAGGATAGTAAGAAAGAAAATGAAGATACGGAGACAAGGTTTTGAAGTGGGTATGTTAGTTTTTGATTGTTCTAATGTTGGAGACATTTTTTGAAAGAAGGGATTGAATTCATTTGGTATGCATGGAAGTACTTCATATACTGATTGTGGTTCTTAGCAAGCCAAAGATATGGAAGGTAATCAATAACAAAGGAGATTATCAGGTTGTGCTCATGGATATAGACATTGCTGACCAAGAAATTAGAAGGTATCGGTGGTGGTGCTGTGGTAGCATTGTTTCTTCACAGTAAGACGTTGTCCTGTTCGATTCTCAGCTAAAGCGTCTTCTGTGTGGAGACATGCGTGAATGGGCATACCTTTGTTGAAGGTTGTGCGTCAGAGCTGGCAACTCGGCATGTAAAAATCTACTGCCAATCATTAGCGGACCGGAGTTCCGCTGTGGCGACCGCTAACCAGGAAAAGCCGAAAGACAACAACAACATCTCTAATTAAAATATGGCATTCTAGGAGCAAAAGTATAAAAAATTTGAGAAAACAGGTTTTATATTGTTATTTCCAGTTCCCATGGCAAAGGGAAGAGTGTGTGGTGTGTGTGTGTGTGTGTGTGTGTGTGTGTGTGTGTGTGTGTGTGTGTGTGTGTGTGTGTGTGTGTGTGTGAGTGTGTGAGTGTGTGTGTGTGTGTGTGTGTGTGTGTGTGCGTGTGTGTGTGTGGGGGGGGGGTATATAGGAATAAGACCAGGGATTTTAACAATTGTTTGGAGTCTGATACAAGGAATTAAAGTTTATGTGCAATGATATAGAAATTAGTTTGGATAGGAAAGGCTTATTTTAAGATCAGAAGCTAGCTCTAACTAGTTCTGGAAGTGTGATTTTAATTGAAAGTTTAGGAAACAATTCCAGTTGCCTTTTGTCCTTAAATTAGCAAAGAGTAGGTGGATTGCAAGGAATAGTGGACATTGTCTAAAGATTACAATTAATATTTAAAAATATGAAACATATTGTAACAAGTACTACAAAACAATTGAAGACAATATAGTTTTTAGTTAAAATATATAACAAACAAGAAAAAAATTTAAAACATTTAGTGCTATAAACAATATATACTTCGGACTAAATAACACAGTGATAGCTAAATAGCTCATATTTTGAACTAGCACTCAGGGCATTGTTTTCATACATGTAACTTGCATATAAAACTAAGTGGAAAGAAAAACAGTTCCTTGTGTGTAAACTAAATATGATTATATATGATTTCCTATGTTCTGAAGTGCCTGGAGGAACTTATTATCTAATATACTAACAAAATGAGAGCTAATGATTATTTGGATTAGGTATGGGTAAATGCTTAATGTTTTAAAATCACAGTTCTTTCTGAGAAGAGTACAAGGCCGCCGATTAGCAGGACGATTTTGATATTCATTTAAGAATAGATATTGCATTTATTTATTAGTATTTGTTTACTGGGATAGTCTAAGTGAGCATAAGGTCCTCTTTCAGCAGAGGCCCAGAGAGAAAAGCTCCACAGTAAATATGCACATTAATTTTTCAAAAGGTTACAGTAAGAAAGAGGAGTATAAGTCTAATAAAACAATACAAACAAATGCCAGTTAATGGTTAGAAGACAAAAAGTGTGTGTTACAGCAATGCGTCCAAATTATAAAACCAAGAGAGCAAAGAAACAAAATACCTTGACCATTAAGAACTGTTTAGAGGAACTGTAGTACTGATATATGTTATTTGCAGGGTACATGTTACAGCAATGTCTATAGTCCTAAATTAATAAGCAACAAGAGAGAAAGAGCAAAGTATTTGAGTAATCAACTGCAAATAAGCAGAGCAACTAGATTCAGTGTACATTATTCACATGGGACTCTAGGCCTAGGTCATACGTACATTATTCACACAAGACTCTAGGCCTAGGTTATACGTACATTATTCACACAAGACTCTAGGCCTAGGTTATAAGTACATTATTCACATGAGACTCTAGGCCTAGGTTATACGTACATTATTCACACGGGACTCTAGACCTAGGTTATACATACATTATTCACACGGGACTCTAGGCCTAGGTTATACGTACATTATTCACACGAGACTCTAGGCCTAGGTTATACGTACATTATTCACATGAGACTCGAGGCCTAGGTTGTACGTACATTATTCACATGGGACTCTAGGCCTAGGTTATACATACATTATTCACATGGGACTCTAGGCCTAGGTTATACGTACATTATTCACACGGGACTCTAGGCCTAGGTTATACGTACATTTATATGTACATTATTCACACGGGACTCTAGGCCTAGGTTATACGTACATTATTCACACGGGACTCTAGACCTAGGTTATACATACATTATACACACGGGACTCTAGGCCTAGGTTATATGTACATTATTCACACGAGACTCTAGGCCTAGGTTATACGTACATTATTCACATGAGACTCGAGGCCTAGGTTGTATGTACATTATTCACATGGGACTCTAGGCCTAGGTTATACATACATTATTCACATGGGACTCTAGGCCTAGGTTATATGTACATTATTCACATGGGACTCTAGGCCTAGGTTATACGTACATTATTCACACGGGACTCTAGGCCTAGGTTATACGTACATTATTCACACGGGACTCTAGGCATAGGTTATATGTACATTATTCACACGAGACTCTAGGCCTAGGTTATACGTACATTATTCACATGGGACTCTAGGCCTAGGTTATATGTACATTATTCACACGGGACTCTAGGCCTAGGTTATACGTACATTATTCACACGAGACTCTAGGCCTAGGTTATGCATACATTATTCACACAGGACTCTAGGCCTAAGTTATACGTACATTATTCACATGGGACTCTAGGCCTAGGTTATACGTACATTATTCACACGGGACTCTAGGCCTAGGTTATACGTACATTATTCACACGGGACTCTAGGCCTAGGTTATACGTACATTATTCACATGAGACTCTAGGCCTAGTTTATACGTACATTATTCACACGGGACTCTAAGCCTAGGTTATACGTACATTAGACACACGGGACTCTAGGCCTAGGTTATACGTACATTATTCACATGGGACTCTAGGCCTAGGTTATACGTACATTATTCACATGGGACTCTAGGCCTAGGTTATACGTACATTATTCACGTGGGACTCTAGGCCTAGGTTATACGTACATTATTCACATGAGACTCTAGGCCTAGGTTATACATACATTATTCACACAGGACTCTAGGCCTAGGTTATATGTACATTATTCACACGGGACTCTAGGTCTAGGTTACACGTACATTATTCACACGAGACTCTAGGCCTAGGTTATATGTATATTATTCACACGGGACTCTAGGTCTAGGTTATACGTACATTATTCACACGAGACTCTAGGCCAAGGTTATACGTACATTATTCACACGGGACTCTAGGCCTAGGTTATATGTACATTATTCACATGAGACTCTAGGCCTAGGTTATACGTACATTATTCACACGGGACTCTAGGCTTAGGTTATATATAGCATTCGCAGGTGAGTGACTTGGCTGCTATAAGGGGGCTAAAAGGGATGAAAAGAGTAGGTCAAAGATACGGAAGAACTGGGTGAAAGTGTGTGTGTGTGTGTTTGTGTGTGTGTGTGTGTGTGTGTGTGTGTGTGTGTGTGTGTGTGTGTGTGCATGCTTTATATTTTGCAGCACTATAAAAACAAAGGTAAACTAAGAAAAAATAATACTTTCTTGACAGACTGGTCTAATGGCCACTATAGTAATTTTATCAGCCATAAGTACAACTTGATTGGTTATAAATGCCATCTAGATTGGGTCAACTACTGCTCCCACATAGTATTTTGATAAGTAAGGGCTTAAGTTCACATGTATCAATATTAATTCATTATAGAAACCTAAGAAGAGACTGGGTTAGTTTAGCTTTCTAGACAGCTTTCTCCTGGTCTTTATAGTGGAATAATTTGTACACTGTATAATAGAGGTTATGATATGACAGTTAAGTATAGTCCTGCATGCGGTCATAATTTCTGTGCACTCAGCTTTTGTTTTATAATCTGTAAATGTTGGATGTCCATAGGCTCATATGTTCAGCTATCAAGCATATGACCTACTGATCCTCAAAAAGGCTGATTACCATCACCCTGTTTTCAGATTTTCAGTTCCACATATGTGAATCAAGACTGTTTTCCAAGGGAGTTCTCTAAAGTCTGATTTTAATTAAAAGCTTATTCTATAATTTTGGAAGGTGTTGTGTAATGTATCCTTCATGATATTATGTTATTGGCATTGATTAATACTTTTATTAGTTTTCCAGATCTGCCAGCTGCCCCTGGAGTATGTTCTACGCATACATTTTCAAATATGAAAGGATTAAGATTTGCCTAATAAAAATTGGAGAGATAAAACAAAATAGAAACAAGCAATAATGACAATTCCTAAAAGCTTTCTGAAAAGTTCATTTTCCAACCTTTTGGTTTCTTTTTTTTAATCAGGAATCAGTATTGTTTCAGGTAGTTTGTTCAAAGGCTATTGGTGAGGTATAAATCCAATGATGTCCTTGGAGAGATTAGACATGCTATTTGGAATTAGATGAACTGCAAAATATGCTTTTCTGACTGGCTGGTACACAATAGCCAGAGTTTAACTCATTTTCTACTATTGTCAAAAGTTTTTATTGATTGTGGGTTTTTTTCAACCATTCATTTTGTGATCATAAATAGCAGACATTTTATAAAGTTTTATAATGTACACTTAACATTATTAAAGTGAGAACATTTCTACTTCATCATGGGGTTCTTATTGTAGACTGCTTTGGAGAAATCTGGATTCTTTTACTGATATAATTATATTGCCCAGTTTGCAGTCATTAACTAACTCGGTTATCCATGAGTCACTTCGCAAGTTTGTCTCTGAGTAACAGTGACGCCAACACAGAGGCTGCCCACTGGCAATCCTGTTCAGATAGGAATGTGATCCCCTTCACACTGACTTGCTGTTTCTTGTTACTTAAATGGTATTTTATCTACCGAATTGTGCATGCTTTGATATTTTATGTCTTTATGCTTTTAATTTGTCAGTTATTCTCTTATGTCAAAAAGTGATGAATGTCTTAACATGGCCAAAATAAGGCATACCTTTTTATCAAATGCCACTAGAGACAGAAGTCAACATCTCCTGTTAATAAATCATACTGTTAAACTTCTAACAGAAGCAAGATTCCCATGCTAGTTTTGGTACTTTCAATAATGACTCTCTCCATGATTTTGCATGCAATATTGGTCAGGCTGACAGGTCTAAAAATTTTGTGGTCTGTTGAGACCCCACCACCTCACCCCTGCCCTTTGTGAAATGGTACCACTAGAGCATGTGATCACAAAGCTGGGAAACTGTTATTTACTAATACTTTGATTAACATGATAAGCAGATGTTTGGTTAGGTTTTATCTAATTCTTTGTTGAAAGCCACTGGGTGTATTGTATAGTCTCATGGAATTTGAGATTTTAATTTCAGTTGTGTCAGCTTGTATCAAATTTGTGCTTAAGTTATCCTTGGGATACAAAAAGTTACCGTGAATGCTAAGTCCTACCACTGGCAGCCGGCATAATTCTCAGACTGCCCTACAGCAGTGATTTTCCACAAGTGGAAAAATATAGTTTGCATGCAAGCATGTGTGTTCAAAGTCACCTTGTTTTATTTAGTGGAGGGAGGGCAGAGGTCTTAGTGACAGATGGAGTTATTAAGCTAAGTAAGGAAGTTAAGCTGTATGGAAGGATTATTAAGAAGGAAGTAAGATAGGCAGGGAGGGGCTTGGATGTTCCTCCTCAGTTACTGCAAAACACTGTTCAAACCTGTCACTGTGCGTACTATTTTCTTCACCGTCACTTTTACAATTATGACAGCGATTTGAATTTAATTTAAAACTTATATTTCAAATTTTACAGCAAACTCACTGACTGCCATTTTCTAATCAGAAGAAAAAACGTTCACATTAAAAACAGACTTAGCATGAGCAACAGTAAACTTCTCTTCCCTTGAAACTCACAATTATTGAAAGTGCATCTACCAAGTCATTAAAGTACAAGAGATGTACTAGGGATTCATAGTCAAATAGTTTATAGTGAAGCACCAATTAGTGGCTATGTCAAGGGTGCAGGGGTTCAAAGACAATGTGTAATGCATCAACCTGGGATAGCCGACTGGACACAAATGTCCCTCTGCAGGGACAGTCCAGGAGCACTGATTGGTGAAGTGACTTGGTCAGAGTCTCACATAATACAAATTAAGGCTGAGGGAAGCAAACATCATACTACAGGAAGCAGCTCATTAACAGCTCACAAACGTACTCATCTGCATTGGCATGCAAATACTGTTGTAGCCCAACATAGTGCATTTCACATTCACATACCTGAAAAATTAAGCTAAAATAAAAATGTATTCTGAGTTAAAATATTAATATTAAACATGTAGACTTTGTGTTGTCCAATGTGCTGCAAAACAAAAAATAAACATACTGCCAATAGTCAATAAAACAAGGAAACTAGGACTCCTACTGATATAACATGGTTCATATGATGATGCTTCTTTTTACTACAATTCCTTCCTTTATACCATAACTACTCTGGGATGCAGAAAACAAGTACTATCTATCTTCATGTCTATGTATAACCACACATACAAATGCACACTCTCACAAATGTGACCATCAAGTACAGACTCTTGCATAACAGGATGCCTAACATATTTTCTTACACTGATATTGTCATGTAGGTGAAATCCCAGGTCTGGTAGCTATACTATGTATTTGGATTTTTTTTTTCATTTGTGGAGAGCTGGAATTCTTTTTGTGTGGATATGTACGGTGTTACTTAATCCTGTCTGGGCAGTGTTATTTTTATAGTATTATATACGTATGTATGTATGTATGTGTGTGTGTGAGTGTGTGTGTGTGTGTGTGTGTGTGTGTGTGTGTGTGTGTGTGTGTGTGTGTGTGTGTATATACATATATATATATATATATATATATATATATATAAACACATACATACAGATAGATATAAATATATGTGTGTGTGTAAAGCATTCAATATTGACAGCCTACATATCAACAAAAAAAAAGCACAAAATATATCCAAATTCCTTAATATTGACAACTGAAATATCTACAATAATACAGCTGAAAAGCTCCAAGAAAAGTAAATAAATTAAAACGAACTCACCACAGCAAAAATAAAGAAATACACACTAGACGGAACTGGTATTAAGTGCTTTCATCCTTTAATGATGTGAAGAACTTCATCAGAGTACAGTAACATGGAAAAGATGCTGTAGAAATACATTGTAATATACTTACAAGATTAAATGTGCAATCAAAGAATGAAGTTCATTCATGGAAAAAACATAAATAAAGTTGTGAGTATAGAAAACTTCTGGAAGAGCCTCATGTTGATCAAAAACAAACACAGGAATGGTTAAGGAGAGGTGAATTCACATCAAGAAATGAAAGGTTAATATTGGCAGCCCAAAATAGTGAGCTGCTTACACACTGGTTTACAAAGTCCATTGAACATGTGGGAGAAACAAACATATGTAGGTTTTGTAAAACTGAATTGGAAACAGTCACACACCTTGCTGCTGGTTGTGATGCACTAATGGCAGAGGGACTGTATACTGTAAGGCATAATAATGTGGCGAGACTGTTACAATGGAGATTTTGCAAATATTATGGCATCGAAGTGGCTGAAAAACACTGGAAACATGAGCCACAAAGAATCATAGAAAATTATGAGGTTTATATCACATGGGATCACCCAATACCAACACTTCAAAAGGTAGATGCTAGAAAACTGGATATAGTGATCCAAGAAAAGAAGACAAAAGTAGCATTGATCATTGAAATCACCACACCCAGTGACTACAGTGTCTTGTGTACAGAGAGACACAAAGTCATAAAATACCTAGATCTGCAGGCAGAAATGAGAGCCATGTGGAAGAAGGATACTCAGACAGTTCCAGTAGTAGTAGGAGCAACTGGTCTTATAAAAAAGAATTTACAGTCGTATTTAGATATGTTACCAATTCATGTAACACTGTACGAATTGCAGAAGGAGTCATTACTGGGCACATTGTGGGTGCTCCGAAGATCACTTTTGGCTAACATCAAAGAGTGAAACAATACTAATTTCATGAACTTTAATTGTACTTTGACGTAGGAATGTGGTCCATTCCCGTCATGGTATTAGAAACCCAAAAGACTTGGAGAAATTAAAAAACACACACACACACACGTGTGTCCATTATTTATAGTCACTTGTATGTGACCTCACACCTCAGATATTTGTTTGAGATGAAGTGAATGAATAAATACATAAGAAGTGGCCCAGAAATGGATCACCTCAGTGCTGTCAGAACCATACAGCACAACTCATTGCAACTCCCCTCTTTCCTCTTAACCAATTAGCTAAGAACAAAGACAAAGAAACAAAATCAGGAACAGAGTTAAAGTTGCTAGAATAACAAATTTTGATTTAGCAAGAATTTTCTGAATGATTCAAACTCTGAAACTCACATGCCTGTCATTATTTATTAAGTGTTTTGATGCCGATTTTTAAGAATAAGGGTGATGTGCAGAGCTGTAGTAACTACAGAGGGATTAAACTGATCAGTCACAGCATGAAGTTATGGAAAGAGTAGTGGAAGCTAGGTTAATAAGGAAGGTGATGATTAATGATCAGCAGTATGGTTTCATGCCAGGAAAGAGCACTACAGATGCGATGTTTGCTCTGAGAGTGTTGATGGAGAAGTACAGAGAAGGTCAGAAGGAGTTGCATTGTGTCTTTGTGGACTTAGAGAAAGTATATGACAGGGTGCCTAGAGAGGAGTTGTGGTATTGAATGAGGAAGTCATGAGTGTCAGAGAAGTATGTAAGAGTGGTAGAGGATATGTATGAGGGTAGTGTGACAGCGGTGAGGTCTGCGGTGGGAGTGATGGATGCGTTTAAGGTGGAGGTGGGATTACATCAAGGATCAGCTCTGAGCCCTTTCTTATTTGCAATGGTGATGGACAGGTTGACAGACGAGATCAGACAGGAGTCCCCGTGGACTATGATGTTTGCAGATGACATTGTGATCTGCAGTGAGAGTAGGGAACAGGTGGACAAGACCCTGGAGAGGTGGAGATATGCTCTAGAGAGAAGAGGAATGAAGGTCAGCAGGACTAAGACAGAATATGTGTGTGTGAATGAGAGGGTGGATAGAGGAATGGTGAGGATGCAGGGAGTAGAGGTGGCGAAGGTGGATGAGTTTAAATACTTGGGATCAAACATTCAGAGTAGTGGTGAGTGTGGAAGACAGCTGAAGAAGAGAGTACAGGCAGGATGGAGTGGGTGGAGAAGAGTGTCAGGAGTGATTTGTGACAGACGAGTACCAGCAAAAGTGAAAGGGAAGGTTTACAAGAGGGCAGTGAGTCCAGCTATATTATATGGGTTGGAGATAGTGGCATTGACAAAAAGGCAGGAGACAGAGCTTGACGTGGCAGAGTTGAAGATGTTAAGATTTGCACTGATTGTGACAAGGATGGACAGGATTAGGAATAAGTATATTAGAGGGTCAGCCCAGGTTGGAAGGTTTGGAGACAAAGCCAGAGAGGCAAGATTACATTGGTTTGGATATGTGCTGAGGAGGGATGCAGAGTATATTGGGAAAACGATGCTAAGGATGAAGCTGCCAGGTAACAGGAAAAGAGGAAGGCCTAAGATAAGGTTTATGGATGTGATGAGAGAGGACATGCAGGTAGTTGGTGTGACAGAGCAAGATGCAGAGGTCAGGAAGAAATGGAAACAGTTGATCCGCTGTGGTGACCCCTAACGGGAGCAGCCGAAAGAAGAAGATTTATTAACCACAATCCAAAAAGATTTGCCAGAAAGCTACACATTTTACAAGGAAAAGTCCAAAATACCTCTCAACTTCTCTGGTCAATAATTCTGTTCAGAGCCAAAAATAATTCTTGGACAAGGTGGAAAGGTCTGCTTATTAACCAGTTAAATACAATGGACAAACTGTCTCTTTTCAGGGTGATCTGAGGAGCATCGTCTGTTAAGTGATTTGCTCAAAGTCACACAGTAGGCAAACAGAAGGAAGCAATCAAATTCTGTACGTCTAACTACAGGAAGCAGTTCAACCGCTTAGAGCCTTCAGTACCAGGCAAGTCTAATTCACTTACAATGTTAAGTGAACCATAGTTGTTACATCAATGTGCATTTTCTAAACATTAAGAAAAATAAACTCTGATGACTGGCATTATTGACTTATTGTAATCCTCACTGATTTATCAAAAAAAATCAAATATTTTATGGGACACAGCAAAAATATTAAGCAATATCAGAAATGTTTTGTAAAATTGGGAAGAGATGAGAGACAGACAACTGTAAGTCACATAAAGAGTTAGAACAAATACTGTATAGACATGCATTTTCTGAATAATTTCAACTATGAAACTGTGACAAATAGCATTATTGACCAATTATAATCCTCATTCATTTATCAGAAAATCAAGTATTTTAAGAAAGATGGTGAAAATATGAAGCAAAAAAATCAAAGATGTTCTATTCAGGCAGGTGAAATTAAGAGGCAGAGCTTTGCCTTCTACTAAAATGTGACTGAACACACAAACACACATACATACTCAAATGTGTACACATGTGTACATACTCAGATGTGTACACATGTACATATGCACATACATACACATGCATGCATATATGAAATGAACTGCACAATTACTTACCTTATTTATACCCTTTCACAACATCTTCAGAATTTCACTGTACCGTTTCTTTTATTTTAAAAATGTTACTAGTGCAGGATTGTCTACTACTGAACCATTTTAACTGTAACATGCTCAAAAAAGTTTCTCTCTCTCATTGGCTGTACATTTGAGTCAATGAAAGAGAAGAAATTAGTGATGTTGCATGTTAAAGCAGAGTGGACCCAGATTAAGAAGGCAGCATCAGAGTCAATAGATTTGTGTGGGATTCTTTTTTGTTGTTGTTGTTTTCATAATGCTCATTTATGGGGCCTCTCAACTAGCACTGGGCCCTAGGTAGCTACCTAGGAAGCTTTGCACTGGCTCCAGACTTGGATGGAACAAGGCCTCTAAGTCCCTAAGCCACCTGTGTTACTCAGTGTATGATTATTTATACCACTATCTGTGTTATAAACTATGGGAATGCATTAGTAAAACAAGTGTGTTTTGTGTGTGTGTGTGTGGGGGGGGGGGGGGTACATTTTACAAATAAACAATTTAACAGGAAATATCCTTTGTGTACCTTGTTACCATGAAGCATCCAGGTGAATCAAGATGCAGCCATTGCTTTCACCTTGTCTTTCTCTTTGCCTTTCTGCCTCTCTCTCTCATTTCATTATATAAGGTGATATAAACTTTGCTTGATAAAATATCCACATCCTTGTTTTGCATATAGTGCTGTGTCTATTGAGCTATGTCCTGTCTTGTCATGCATTCCTAGTCTTACAATGCCGAATGACTAACCAGATATTAATTAGGATTGTATAGAGGAGGCAATCCTACAAAATGAGGTATTAAAAGTCACAGTTTAAGCATGATAAATATTTCCTTAGTATATGTGGATCTGGGGATAGACAAAGGCTGATACTGCTCAAATTATCCACGCAAAAGATACAGTTATTATGTCCATGTAGCAGCCTTTCCCACTTAGCCCAAATGCTGTTTGTTAATCAGACATGAGCTGAGTAAGTTAGTCTTCAGCTGAGAATCATAAAGGGTCAGTGCAGTGTGCAGTGCAAAACAGCATTAATAGCTGCCATTTACAAAAGGTTAACATTTCAAGGATACAGACTTTGAGATTGCACAAGAATTGAAATAACATATTATGTAGCATATGCAAATGAGTGCATAATAATAGTTTAATGAGCAATAAAAATGAGCCACCTGGAATAAAGAAATGAAGGAATCAAAAAGGACACATTCATTAAGAGAAGTGCCACTTTGTGGCCACACTTGCCTATTTTTAACATCAAGGTTTGTGGTATTCGTGTGGGGAGCTGTGGTATGAGTCATAGTAGCAATGGTACAGGAAGCTCTGTGGGCAGATGCTGTCTGAGTCAGTGCTCACAGTGAGTCATAGTAGCAGTGGTACAGGACGCTCTGTGGGCAGATGCTGTCTGAGTCAGTGCTCACAGTGAGTCATAGTAGCAGTGGTACAGGATGCTCTGTGGGCAGATGCTGTCTGAGTCAGTGCTCACAGTGAGTCATAGTAGCAGTGGTACAGGACGCTCTGTGGGCAGATGCTGTCTGAGTCAGTGCTCACAGTGAGTCATAGTAGCAGTGGTACAGGACGCTCTGTGGGCAGATGCTGTCTGAGTCAGTGCTCACAGTGAGTCATAGTAGCAGTGATACAGGATGCTCTGTGGGCAGATGCTTTCTGAGTCAGTGCTCACAGTGTTGTGCAGCTGGATGTTTGTGGTATTCATGTGGGGAGCTGTGGTATGAGTCATAGTAGCAGTGGTACAGGAAGCTCTGTAGGCAGATGCTGTCTGAGTCAGTACTCACAGTGTTGTGCAGCTGAATGCATCGACCAATGATGTATATACAGCACTTGCTTATTACCACCTAAAAGCACAATGGATAGTGAACTGTTTCCGAGTATGCAGGTATACTATAAAAGACCTAGCATAACTGTGCCACCAACAAACAGAACTAAGAGCATTGTAAGGTATGTCCATTCCTGTGTGAACAAAGAAATATGTAGCATTGGCTGCTTTAGCTAAAGAGACATTCTAGTGACCTAAAATACACAGGCAGTATATGTGATTCATATATATACTACACATGTCCAGGCCCTATAAGCAGTTCCTACAAGGAAGTTCGCACTGGGTAGTGATTTGGGTAAGTGCACATACATGCCAGATATACAGACTGATACACACAAGTACCACGCATGCTGGGAACAAATCACACATAACATGTGTGTGTTTCAGGAGATACCAGATATGCCCTACAGCTCTGCTTGATGATCCTTATGTGCAACCTACTGATCATGCAGAAAATTGCACATAACAAAACATAAAACATTGTAGAACAGTTATTTAGACTAATCAAGGGAATATTCCAGTGGTTCTAAACAGTCATGGAGGGGCACTACAATAGTGTCTGTTTACATGCAGAAAAATAACTTAGATATTTGTTGAGTGTGCCACGCTACACAATATGGTGTTGTATAGACAAGTGGAGCAGTAGAAAAACATCATGGCAAGACCTGCCATACAAACTGCAGCAGCAGTAGAACGACATAGTGGAGAGTCAAGGGAGGGCACAAAACAGTAGACCCACAGCCATGGAAGCTGTGTGTGTGTGCACTACATTGCAGCACTGGCAAAGATGCATCATCTGGTCCACAACTATGAGTCATGACAAAGACAACACAGAACAAAATGATGCATGCAGTATGATACATAACCTAGTTGGAGCAGTGTATGGACTGCCCACAGTGTACATCAGACATCACCATGCCCACATAGGTTATAGAGATGACTAGTCAGAGTCATCATGACTTTCACAGATGCAAGGACAGATCAATATTTGTCAGCTACACTGTACACTATACAAGGGATTAGAGTTATAGGAGGTAAACATAGTAGGCATGTAGTCTACAAGGTTAGCATGAGCTCTCTCAACTCAGTACTGGCAAAACCAGTCAGGAGGAGGAGGAAACCACACTCACTACAATTCCAATCTCACATAGACCTACCACGACAGCAAACCAAACACATAAACACACAAAAACATACTCGGAGGCTCTAAATAAAAATCTGCCTAAGCAGCAGAGACCTCCAAAGCAGACACCCAAGCAACCGCTACCCCAAAACAAAACTCATGCAAAACATAGCTGACAAAGCCAGTGTGCCGAACAGTCACAGCCCTTAATGCTAAATAACACACCTGATACACTTGTAATAGGTGACTCTATCGTCAGGCACAGTGACGTCCCTCTCACCAGGCTGAACAAGGAGAAGGTTACGGTGAGCTGCCTGTCGGGTGCTAGGATCCGCCACATAACACAAGCACTCAGGTCACTCCAAGGCAAGTACAAATATGACTCAGTCATTGTCCATGCTGGTGTGAATGACCTGAGACGTACCTCCCTGGACTACATGAAAAGAGACATAGAGGAGCTCTCTGCGCATGTAGCCCAGGCTGTTATGAGCCTGACCTTGAGTAGCATCTTACCCTCACCAAGAAGGATGCCACAATATGAAGACAAGATGATCAATTTCAACAATTGGCTTAAGTATTGGTGTCATTCAAAGGGGATCAAATGCCTGTCAGCCTGGGATGACATGCTCGACAAGCCACGATGCTTCGCTAGGGATGGCTTGCACATGTCACCTCTGGGCTTTCGGATACTGGCAAAGGCTCTTGCTACCCTCATAGTGCCTTTTTTAGGCAAGGCTCAAAAGACAAACCCACCTCCATAGGTATCACAAGGGATAAGAAACTAAGAGAAATGCTACTCAATGCCAGAAGTCTAAACCTCAAGATGCACGCACTCAAAACTCTCCTTAGCATAGAGAACATCGATATCTGTGCAGTAACAGAAACCTAGTTCAAGGCTCCCGAGAGCACCCCAGCACTACCAGGTTATACCTCATACCATGCTTTTTGGCCCCAAAACTTGGACCGTACTACAAAAGGAGGGGGAGTATCAATATTCCTCAAAGATACCCCACCTCCAGGTTGGTGGCACAGCACGAAGCATCAGAGACTATCCATGTGCAACTAACAGTGGGTAAAACTGCCTTCCAGTTTATAGCCTGCTACAGACCACCCTCCCAAACCCAGGAACCCCACTCAGCCTTCCTGAGAACACTGGAAAATATGAAGGTCTCTCCAAACACCATTATATTGGGCGACTTCAACTACCCAAACATAGACTGGGAGCATTACTCTAGCTCCAACAGCCTAGCCCAAAGGTTCCTAGAATTTATAAACTCAAATGCTATGGAACAACTTGTTACCACTCCCACAAAAGGGGAAAACATACTGGACCTGATCATCACCAACATGGGGACTCTATGCTCCAGACCAGAAGTGTATCCCTCACTGGTAAGATCAGACCATAAACTAATCTCACTGGATATTCACATCCCGACTCCACCCCCTGCCCTGAAAACCACAGCGAAAAACTTCTCTAAAGCAAATTTCACACTCCTCAAAACCGAGGTGGAATCCTTCAAAGCCCCCAGGCCTGTGAAAAATATGGCCCAGACCGCAGAATCCTTTATAAATGCATTCTATGAACACCTTCAGGAATGCATGAATCATGCAATCCCAAATAAAACCAAGACCCAATCCTCCAAAGGCAGAGCCATAAACAAACTATACAATAGAAGGAGGAAGCTACTACATGATAGAGCAAAATCCCAAAAAGGGAAGGCATCTCTGATCAGTATTAGCAAAAAACTACGGGCACTCATAAGATCGTCTAAGGCCAGCTTTGAGAGAAAAATTGCACACGACACTAAGGATAATCACAAGGCTTTCTTTAGTAATGTTAGGAACCTGGGTGGGAATTCCCAGATATGCTCAGAATTAGTCCAAAATGACAAAAAATACACCGAACCCACAGACATTGCCAACATCCTAGTTGACAGGTTCAGTGGAAACTCCCCCCCTCCCTACCAAAAGGGCAAATATTTATCCCAGCAGAGTGCTGCCCCCCTGACATCTCAGATGCTCAGGTAAGAGCTGCCCTCTCCAAAGCAAAAAACACAGCATCAATGGGACTGGACGGTGTCCCGGGCTGCATCCTACATGAACTCCAAGAAGAGCTAAACCCAAACATAAAACTACTGTTCAATCTCAGCCTTACTACAGGATATGTACCCAAAGAGTGGCGTACAGCAACAGTGGTCCCTCTCCACAAAAGTGGTGGCTCAATGGATCCTGGAAACTATCGCCCCATAAGCCTGACTAGCTTGTTCTGCAAAGCTATGGAAAGGATCATCATGGACCTCATAAAAAAAGATATTGGGGACCTACAGACACTGGATCTTACCCAGTTCAGCTTTGTTAAGGGCAGATCCTGCCTCTTAAACTTGGTTGATTTCTTTGAAACAGTCATCAAGGCCATTGACGAGGGGAAGGTGGTCCACACAGCCTACCTGGACCTCGCAAAAGCCTTCGATACAATACCCCACTCGGGCTTTATAGATAAGCTCACCAGCTTAAATAGAAACCCCTATGTCACTAGATGGGTTGCAAACTGGCTCAAGGACAGAACCCACATGGTTAGAATTGCTGGAGCCATGTCAGACTCCAAACTAGCTACAAGTGGCATCCCCCAAGGTTCAGTCCTGGGACCTCTCTTGTTCGGTATATATTTCTCAGAGGTACAGGCCAACATGGAAGGACTGTGGCTGACCAAGTTCGCAGATGACTGCAAACTGGGCGCCATAATCAACTCTCCAGCTGACACAAGCATCCTCCAAAAGGGCCTCATAGAAACAGACAACTGGTGCCAGAGCCATGGCCTCAAGCTAAACGCCAAAATGTGTATAGTCATCCCCTTTGGCAAAAACAAAATGCCCACAAATTACCACATAGGTGGTAATCCATTAAGTACAGAAGAAGTAATTAGGGACCTGGGGACCCAAGTTGATAGCAATCTCTCATTTGACAACCACGCGGCCAAAGTAGTTAGAAAAACATTTTATATAGCCCACCTAATCATGAAGGGATTCACATCCAGATCAGGGGAGGTCATCGTGCCTCTTTACTCATCCCTCATCAGGCCCATAATTGAGTACAATGCCACTTTTGGGATGTACCTTACCAGACACCTGCAGCAACTGGAAAGACCCCAAAAGTACCTCACCAAGAGGATCATAGGGCTCAAACAGATGCCATATGCTGCCCGGTTAAAGAAACTCCAGCTCTACTCAGTGGCATACCGCCTGCTCATAGGCGATATGTGCCTGACGTATAAAGCCATGTCCAACCCGGAATTAATGGACATGCTGCGCCTCAGAAAATCCAAATCCCATCGAGCTACGCGCTCGAGAGACTTGAACCTCAGCACTGAAATAAATAGGACATGCTGGAGGGACAGATTCATAACCCAGAGGTTCCCTTCACTCTGGAATAAAATCCCAGTCCAGGTTAGGCAGAGTCCCTCATTGACTCCCTTCAAGAGGAATCTTGATGAGTGGATGGGAGATCATAGGTTTACCCTGGGTATCACTTCTGTGTCACTGTTAGACAGAGGCACAGTATACTAACCTCGAAAAAGGGCATAGCAAAATTAATTTAAAATGGGTGGCGAAAGCCAAACATGCTCTGGCTAGGCTTATAAATGCCCTAGGGCAGATAGCCTAGTATGAACCTATGACCCTATGAACCTATGAGTCAGGGATGTTATCTTTTATTGGTCGATTGGACTGCCACAGAGTTACTTCTTTCAGTGTCTGTTGGGTGGCTTGCAGTCTTTGGTTGGATCTGTTTTGTGGTGGCAAAAAGGTAGAATTACAGTAGAGTGACAGAAGACCCTAGGGAGATATCCCATCTTTTAACTCTGATCAACAATGCCTCCCATGACCTGCATGATGTCCATGAGCAGCGGTGATATGTTGCACTTCTACAGGTGACAACAGTATGATCTCACTGTTCTCTGTGTACTCTGACATTGAATGTCCTGTGACAACCACCATAGTGTGAACCCCCAACATCCATAGACTGCATGGTCTGTGGAGGCAGACAGGCCAGTGGTTGCAACATGTCTCCTAGATGCATCTATGGAGGCAGCAGCTGGCAACAGTTGCCTCAGCAGCACTGTTGTCTCCCTGCGTCTATCTTCCAGGCCACTGTACTTTTAATACATTTCTTCTTGAAAGCCATGGAACACACTCACGTGCACTGCACAGGTGTGCATAACAGGCATCTGAGCCTGTATCACTGACCCACATACATCTGTGCCTGGACCACTGACTTGTACATCTGTACCTGGATCACTAACCTGCATATGTCTGTACCCGGATCAATGACTTGCACATCTGTACTTGGACTACTGACTTGAACATCTGTACTTGGATCACTGACCTGCATATGTCTGTACCCAGATCAATGATTTGCACATCTGTACCTGGACCACTGACTTGCACATCTGTACCTGGATTACTGACCTACATACGTCTGTACCTGGATCAATGACCTGCATATGTCTCTACCTGATCACTGACCTGCATATGTCTGTACCTGGACCACTGACTTGCACATCTGTACCTGTGCACTGACATGCATATGTCTGTACCCGGATCAATGACTTGCACATCTGTACCTGGACCACTGACTTGCACATCTGTACTTGGACCACTGACTTGCACATCTGTACGTGGATCACTGATCTGCATGTGTATGTACCCGGAACAATGACTTGCACATCTGTACCTGGACCACTGACTTGCACATCTGTACCAGGATCACTGACCTGCATATGTCTGTACCCAGATCAATGACTTGCACATCTGTACCTGGACCACTGACTTGCACATCTGTACCTGGATGACTGACCTGCATATGTCTCTACCCGGATCAATGATTTGCACATCTGTACCTGGACCACTGACTTGCACATCTGTACCTGGATCACTGACCTGCATATGTCTGTACCCAGATCAAAGACTTTCACATCTGTACCTAGACCACTGACTTGCACATCTGTATCTGGATCACTGACCTGCATATGTCTGTACCCGGATCAATGACACGCACATGTGTACCTGGACCACTGACTTGCACATCTGTACCTGGATCACTGACCCTGCATATGTCTGTACCCAGATCAATGACTTGCACATCTGTACCTGGACCACTGACTTGCACATCTGTACCTGGATCACTGACCTGCATATGTCTGTACCTGGATCAATGACCTGCATATGTCTGTACCTGGACCACTGACTTGTACATCTGTACCTGTGTTACTGACCTGCATATGTCTGTACACGGATCAATGACTTGCACATCTGTACCTGTACCACTGACTTGCACATATGTACCTGGATCACTGACCTGCATATGTCTGTACCCGGATAAAATACTTGCACATTTGTACCTGGACCACTGAATTGCACATCTGTACCTGGACCACTGACTTGCCCTTCTGTACCTGGATCACTGACCTGCATATGTCTGTACCCAGATCAATGACTTGCACATCTGTACATGGACCACTGACTTGCACATCTGTACCAGGATCACTGACCTGCATATGTCTGTACCTGGATCAATGACTTGCACATCTGTACCTGGACCACTGACTTGCACATCTGTACCTGGATCACACTCCTGCATATGTCTCTACCTGGATCAATGACTTGCACATCTGTACCAGGACCACTGGCTTGCACATCTGTACCTGGATCACTGACCTGCATATGTCTGTACCTGGATCAATAACCTGCATATGTCTGTACCTGGATCACTGACATGCATATGTCTTTACCTGGATCAATGACCTGCATATGTCTGTACCTGGACCACTAACTTGCACATCTGTACCTGGATCACTGACCTGCATATGTCTGTACCCAGATCAATGACTTGCACATCTGTACCTGGACCACTGACTTGCACATCTGTACCTGGATCTCTGACCTGCATATGTCTGTACCCAGATCAATGACTTGCACATCTGTACCTGGACCACTGGCTTGCACATCTGTACCTGGATCACTGACCTGCATATGTCTGTACCTGGATCAATAACCTGCATATGTCTGTACCTGGATCACTGACATGCATATGTCTTTACCTGGATCAATGAACTGCATATGTCTGTACCTGGACCACTAACTTGCACATCTGTACCTGGATCACTGACCTGCATATGTCTGTACCCGGATAAATTACTTGCACATTTGTACCTGGACCACTGACTTGCACATCTGTACCAGGACCACTGGCTTGCACATCTGTACCTGGATCACTGACCTGCATATGTCTGTACCCGGATCAATGACTTGCACATCTGTACCTGGACCACTGACTTGCACATCTGTACCTGGATCTCTGACCCTGCATATGTCTGTACCCAGATCAATGACTTGCACATCTGTACCTGGACCACTGACTTGCACATCTGTACCTGGATCACTGACCTGCATATGTCTGTACCTGGATCAATAACCTGATATCTACTGTTTGATTCTGAGTACTGCATCCATATCAGGGACAGTACTGTGGTTCAAGGCAATGCTACAACCCCCCCCCACCCAGCACAACTCTCCTATAATCTATATTCCTACTTCTGATATGGTGCAAGTGTCAGACGCTGTATGGCTAGGGATATTGCTGCAGTCACTGTGGGGCTCTCAGGCACAGTATGTCTGTCATGCTGCAGAGAGACTATGTGCTCAGGGATTCCCTTCACATGCTCAAAGTTTCAAAACTTTGAACTGTAAATGGGAGCGACCATAATATCTATGTTTTGAAACTTCTAACATTTTGACTGGAGATCACCGTACAGCACGGAATGGGACCTTTTCCGTTTTCCTCACTGTAGTGCAATTTCAGAGTTAGTATATTTATTTAGCAGGGGGTGTAGGGCCCCCCTGCAAAAATGTAAAAAAAATGTTTTTATTTTTTTTTATGTTACAATTTTGAAGTCTCAAAGCTTCGATCTTATGGTCTTGACCATTTGCAGGTTGGAGTTCTGAAACTTCGAGCTTGTAAAGTAGATCCATGCTCAGACACATCCTCTTCAGGGACCACTGTAATAGTAGATATGAGTCACCTCTGGCCTTAAGTGCTGAACACAGTGACACTGTGCCATTGTAATATACCCCTTCCATGTTGCCAGCATGAACCACAGTTGCCCTGTTGATATCATCTCTATGTTGTCCTGTTTTGCTGAATCCATCACCAATGGCACCTATGAATGAATGAAAATGCAATGATACCATTGTCAGCCAACACATGTATTCCTTTGTATTCCCCTATGATATGCATACTGGGTGCACGTGGAAACAGTACAATACAAATTCATTGGAAGGCATATCTTGTTGTGCAGGATGTTGCATGCCCAGACCAGAGGTAATTGATAGTCCATGCTTCTCTTTAGTCATGCAGTGGCCATGTGTTGATGTCTACTATAATAGGTATTACTAAGATTCCACTTCCCCTACTAACACATGGGTAGTTAGTGCCAGATGAATGCTTAATACTCTGCACTGTATTTCGGAGTCCATTATAAATGGTGCATAATGAATTTGTCATTCAGTGTGGGAAGGTTAATAAAGATGTGACTGAAGGGTGTGATGTTCCATAGGGTATGAGCAATTCATCACAACCTAATTCCATTAGACTTGCCCTCATCGGAGCAGTAATTGACTGCAATGTTCCCTTTTGCATGTACCTCACCAGACACCTGCAACAGCTGGGCAGACCACAGAGGTTTCTCACCAAGAAATTACAGGGTACACCTAACAAGTCTTATGTAGAAAGACTGAAAGCCCTGTCACCATATTCTGTCTCCTACAGGTTGCTAAGGGGTGACCTGTACCTGGTCCTGATGGAAATGCTACACATTTGTAAATCAAACTACAAGAGGGTCACTCACTCCAGGGATCTTAACCTAGCCTCTGACATGAACAGGTCATGCTGTAGAGGTAGAGAAATCTACCAGGTACTGCCAGTTCTCTGGAACAAGCTTCTAATTCTGTGAAACAGAGCACCTCCCTGACCCTCTTCAAATGAAACCTAGATCAATGGATGACTGACTGCAAATTCACTCCTGGGGTGGTGCCCATGGCCCTACTGGACAGAGGAAGTTGGTATTAACTTCCATAGACTGCTAGCTCTGCGAAGTTCACTCACCTAACCACCAACTGGGGCAACTTTGGATAAGTACGGCTGGGCCTGTAAGGGCTCTAGGGCCATTAGCCTGGCAACATTCTATGAACCTATGAACCTTGAGAACTGTGAAAATGTGTCTTGATTTTTAACTCAGGGAATCACACTTTTGATCTTCTTCTTCTTCTTTCGGCTGCTCCCGTTAGAGGTCGCCACAGCTGATCAACTGTTTCCATTTCTTCCTGTCCTCTGCATCTTGCTCTGTCACACCAACCACCTGCATGTCCTCTCTCACCACATCCATAAACCTTATCTTAGGCCTTCCTCTTTTCCTGTTACCTGGCACCTTCATCCTTAGCATCTTTTTCCCAATATACTCTGCATCCCTCCTCAGCACATGTCCAAACTAACGTAATCTTGCCTCTCTGACTTTGTCTCCAAACCTTCCAACCTGGGTTGACCCTCTAATATACTTATTCCTAATCATGTCCATCCTCATCACACCCAGTGCAAATCTTAATATCTTCAACTCTGCCATGTCAAGCTCTGACTCCTGCCTTTTTGTCAATGCCACTGTCTCCAACCCATATAACATAGCTGGTCTCACTGCCCTCTTGTAGACCTTAACTTTCACTCTTACTGGTACTCGTCTGTCACAAATCACTCCTGACACTCTTCTCCACCCACTCTATCCTGCCTGTACTCTCTTCTTCACCTCTCTTCCACACTCACCATTACTCTGAACTGTTGATCCCAAGTACTTAAACTAATTCACCTTTGCCACATCTACTCCCTGCATCCTCACCATTCCCCTATCCTCCCTCTCATTCACACAGATATATTCTGTCTTAGTCCTGCTGACCTTCATTCCTCTTCTGTCTAGAGCATATCTCCATCTCTCCAGGGTCTCCTCCACCTGTTCCCTACTCTCACTACAGATCACAATGTCATCTGCAAACATCATAGTCCACGGGGACTCCTGTCTGATCTCGTCTGTCAACCTGTCCATCACCATTGCAAATAAGAAAGGGCTCAGAGCTGATCCTTGATGTAATCCCACATCCACCTTAAACACATCTGTCACTCCCACCGCAGACTTCACCGCTGTCACACTACCCTCGTACATACCCTGTACCACTCTTGCATACTTCTCTGACACTCCTGACTTCCTCATACAATACCACAACTCCTGTCTAGGCACCCTGTCATATGCTTTCTCTAAATCCACAAAGACACAATGCAACTCCTTCTGATCTTCTCTGTACTTCTCCATCAAAACTCTCAGAGCAAACATCGCATCTGTAGTGCTCTTTCCTGGCATGAAACCATACTGCTGAGCACTAATCATCACCTCCCTTCTTAACCTAGCTTCCACTACTCTTTCCCATAACTTCACACTTTTGATAATTTGTAAAATCACAGTGCAACATTAAAGACATAAAGGGAAAGTCATCAGTTTTTGTGCACTGCACATAATACATATAGTCACAGCTATTGCAGGTTTACTCAGCCTTTTATCCAGTAGCATTGCTTTTTGTCCTGAAGTTCTCCTGAATTCTGGGACTAGAATTTCAAAGAAAGGCTCAAACCTGGTATCATATTCTACATTGCAATACTTTGCTTATGGTGTCACACTGTATGTGTTACATTAACTTCTAATTTCCCATCCCCCTTTCTTTCCCCTCTTTTTACCCTTCAAAAAAATTGATGTATTATTCACTTGTTCTGTTTTGTACAATACTGCATCAATACTTCCTGCAGTTTTTCTCCCCAGGTTTCTTCTGAAAGTGGACCACAATTCAAGTAGATAATCTAGGTGTCAAAGCAAAAGTAAATTATTCATAACTGTATCCATTTCTGACCACGTGGAATAGAGTATTTATTTCATCCATCTTATAACCATTTGCAGTTATCACAAAGAGCATGTCTCACAAAAAGTAAGGTTTAGTGGAATATAATATGATTTGCTACAATACATAAACCAATTCCAGGACTCCATTTGATCACGACAGACCTTGAGAGTTCTGCCTTCTTTTCATGTCAAGTATTTGCAAAGGATCCACAGGCTAGAGCAATGTAGTTCACAGCTACGTTGTTTGTGAAGACTCATACCTTACCTTTGTTTTGATTTGATGTTTTGTGGCCTGTGTTATTAACTAGAATTAACGAGCATTTTCCTGTTCTACATTACACTACTCAGTACTTTCAGCATGCATGGTTAACATGTTTAATCCCTGCTCAAATTTAACTATGTATTTTTGAATATAAATATATATATATATATATATATATATATATATATATATATATATATATATATGTATATATATATATATATATATATATATATATATATATATATATATATATATATATATATATATATTCAGATATTTCCCCTTAGGGAAATATAAATTCAGGAATGACGAATGTCACAACTCTGGCGGCTCATTGTTAAAAAGCGATGAGCAGTTCCACTTGACTTGCATCGTCTGCTTTTTCTTGGGAATCTCTATTAGCATTTAAAACAGAAAGTGCAAAATCCTTACTTTAGCAAACACAGCATCTTAGACAGTAAGACGAGTGACAAGGAACTTGCAGGTTATTTGCTGTTAGACTAAATTCAGATTTATAAGACAGTGTAGAAGGATCTGTAAGGGCTTAGAATAAATTCCCTGAAGCAACTCACCTTGTTCATTCAGGCTGTTGAAGGAGCTTTTGCACTGACTAGCAGGCGTCAGGATGACAGCACCATGAAACTAAATATTCTGCACACCGTGCACCTTCTCATCTCCCAAGGAAAGGTGCAGACCCCTGACCGTTAAGAGACGCCTGCTTACTATTCAGGCTTTTGCAGAGTCTGGAAATGCATCTAATGACATTTGGAATGGATTGATTTGCTTCTGTTGAAATAACATTCTCAAGCTGCCTTAACTGCATATATTATATTCACAGACATCAGTACAAAGCCACAGTGAACTGCCAGATTTACTTTTTGAGAAGCAGCATTATAAACTAACGATCCCGTGTGCCAAGGGATTGCTTTATACCTTTTCTTTATCTTTAAAGAGCATTGAGTAGATGCTGGAAAATATTGTTTTGAGACCAAATCTTTCAACTGTCCTTAATTTTGGTTGAAAATGTTGCTGTCGTCCTCCTAAAACTGGAAATGTTTTGAGTAAACATAGTACATTCCAGTAGTAAATAATGAAAATTATTACAATTACTGACGTCCTTTACTTCTGAAAATGTATGCAATTCACATCCTCTTTTTCTATCAAGTTTCTAAGTTAAAAGGACCAGTATTTAAAAAGTGCCGCAATCTGGGGCCATTTTCCTTAATAATTTTTTTGCTTTGTCCCTATTTCTCAAGGAAAAAGGATGCGAGCTCTGTTTAGGAGTTGTCGCATTTAGTCTTAGACTAGCAATTTCTTTCATTAGTCTGGTGGCCAAGATTCACTAAGAGCAGATGTAATCAGATTTGTGATACATATTTCATATGGCAATGTCTTAATGAATTCTGAATGTAACTTTATGATCTAAGCTAAAATGAAGAGATCACACTAATTTAATAAAAAAAAAAACAACAGGAGCACAAAATGTGCAATTTATTTGTTGCTTACAGTTTAATTTCTAAATAATATTTTTTTTTTATTTCAAACTCCTTACAGAATTCTGTGCAGAGTATTTTACTGGGATCTGTGCAACAAGAATCAAACACTCTTAAAGTGTGCAGTCATAGTTTATATACCCATCACTGCATGTGATAAGTTTAGTACTGTCATGCATTTTCTCCCTTAACATTATTTATATAGTTTTGTAATTTTTTTTTCAGGTAAATATAGGGATATCTTCTGGCTGTGTCATTAGATTTTAATGCACTACTCTCCATGTATGGACATGTCCATTCATAGGATCATAGGAGATTAACCCAGAGGTCATTTTAAGCCTAGTTGTTTCAACCCAATATAATACTGTAGAAATACTAGTCAATACCCAAGACTACATTTAGTGATGACTGCCCATGTCTGTACATTTTAAATTATTCAGCATATCTCTATGAAACAAATAAGTACTGTAGAGGACCTGCTACATGTTAATGAAGCTTCACACAACTGAATATCATAGCAAATTGCTACAAACAATATAAAGCTTGCTTTTAGATTTCTGAACCAATCAGCTTCTTATTTCACATCCTGATCCTCACAAATGCTATAGCAAGAGGGGGGAATGTATAGACAAGGAGGGCACCAGGGGTCCAAAGGAAGGTAAATCACAGAAACTGTATGGGATTCCACTAAGGACTCTAACAATGACTGACAGAATTATGCAGCAATGCTGCTAGGGAGGTAGTGGTCCCAGGTGACTGAATGTGAGAAACCATGGTGCTAATCTACAAAAATACTGCAATAAGCAACTTAGAAATTATGGGCAGTGAGCCAAACTACATCCACCATTCATTCATTCATTCATGCATGTCCTGTTGTGGGTAGTCTGGGATCCAAAGTCTGGCATTCTAGTTATGGATATAAAGAAGACAGAGAGAAATAAACTGATAAGTATGGGGCACCATTCCATCATAAAAGCATTAACTCACACACCACATGCAGACCTACAGGCAATTTAGAGAACTGATATCCATCGAACATCATATCGCTGGGATGGGTGATAAACTGAAGCATACATAAAAAATACATGCATACACATGGAGGGCATGCAGACACCAAACTGAAAGAACACCAGGTGGGAATCAAACCACAGAACCAAAACATGTGTAGCAGTAATAATAACCACTGTGCTGCCTGGCCTGACTACACTAGTCAGCAAAGCAATGGAAACATGGCTAAATCAAAACTTTTGAGGTTTTTTGATAAAAACAGGCTGCTGAACAAATTCCAGTATGAATTTGCAGCACGCAGTGCATGTGAAATTGAACTATTCCATTTTTGTGACTTGACCAATTCAGCGGTGGACTGAGATAACAGTGCGTATGATCATTCTGGATTTTAGCACAACTTTTGACATGGTCCTGCAACACAGGCTTCTGGCATAAGTATGAAGAACAGATGTGGGTAAGAAAGTATGCAGTGAGGATAATTTGTTAAATAACAGGCAACAGAAGGTAAGAGAAAGCACTCAGAGTATAAGAAGCTGACATCAACACACAGTGGACCATCTCACATGCAACCCTGTCCAAAGAATTCATCCCTGATTTTACAAAAGACATACAAAGCCAAATGAGCCTTTCTACACATGACACCAACGTTAATGGAATGGTAGCTACAGAACCTGGACACATGGTCTGAAGCGTATCAACTTAGATGAGTGAGTGGTGCTGAATCAATAACAATCTATGGGCAGTATATATTATATTTTATTTGTATATCAGGGTAGAGCCCTGATCTTCATGGAACTTTTTCAGACTCAGAACGGCAGTGTTGTCTAGTTAAGTGACTTGCTCAGAGTCAAACAACTAAGTAATGGAGGCTCAGGGAATCAAACCCTGGACCACAGGAAACAATTCATTAATAACTCCTTATTCCACTGTGCTAACTGCCAGATAATTACAATGACACATTTACTACTGTACAATTAGATGAGTCAAATTAAAGACTCCAGAGCAGGATAAAATATAAAGGTGTTTATTATAGGAAACCTAAACCATTAAGCTCAATGTGACAGAAGTGGCAAAGGGAAATTGAATACTGGGTTATATATATCTATTGGGTGCCATCAGGAGACAGAAGGTTGACAATACACCTATTTCAGGGACTAGCAACATCACAGCTGAAGCACTGCAAGTATGTGTTTCTAGATCATTTCTACAGAAAGGACAATTAAAATGCTGGACTGGCTACAGTGGAAGGTGAGTGATTGGTGACTAGTGAGCATGACATGAAGCAAAGCTATAGGAGCAGAACAGTTTGCTCACAAGAAAAGGTGATGGATGAGAGCTATGGCATTGCAGCACAAGTCACTAAGGTGTAAATATGTGGGCAGATTATCCTGATATTGAAGGCAGTTAAGGACAAGGCCATAAGATAAAGTAAATGTAGTTTAATCTGGACATGAAAAATAATTGTTTTCACAGACTGTGTTTCTGGCAGGTGGAATCTTTTATTGGAACTGGTCATAGGAGCTGACAGTTTAGGCCTTTAAACCAGATTAGGATTCCTGGACATAGAGGTTGGAAGGAAAAGATAGACTAACAGTGCATTTGTGTCTGGTCATTAATATAATGTAGTGTAAAATATAATTATAGCCCAGTCACACATCTCTAAATACATTGTTTATGTTACTGACACTGTACAGATTACTTCTTTCTGTCAATGTTACTAGCTTAGATTTGTTTTTTAAAACTGCAAGTAATACATTACCTTCCCTTCCTCATTGTTTGCTGGTTCATCATGTCCCTTTTAACTAAGCAGCATGTGTGATTACATTAGGTCTTGTTCCTGCCTTTGGAATTATTAACTAATTACTCTGTTTTTTTTTTTTGGGGGGGGGTCCCTCAAGTTGTTTTGTGCCCCTTCCTTATGATTTTAATATTTGGTAATGAAAAATTTATACCCTCATTGGCACTAAATTTCTTCCATAGCATTCTGTTTCTGGATTGTAAAAAAAAAAACACTGGCTTTCTTTGCAGAAGGTCAGGCAGTTGTCAATAAACAATGAATATTTCCTCTTGTAAGTTAACAAGTTTGGAACAATTCTTCTTGCCAGTAAGATCGTGATTGGTCCCCAGCATTGTTTTTGAGATTATTTGGTCTGACAGTTTAGCACAGAAATTTATTTATTTATTTTTTTTTGCTGATAACAAGCTTTACCATGCATTCATGGGTTTGATGCCCTCAGTCCCTACTTAGTCCCCATGACACAATGATCAGACCACTTAATCAGGCCATATGTCTGAGTCACCACTGAATAGAGAGTTTTCTCCCTAGTGGGTTTACCTGGATAACAACAGAGTAAAATAAAACATGCAAAATTTATTGCAAGGAAGATGTAATAGCCATGAAAGATCAGCCTTCAATCATTTTACAAAGACAGACCTAGCCAAATGGAACAATCTTCTGTCTATAGTTTGTAGGACATTTATTTAATATCAACTCAATATGTTGAGAAACTAAATGTTATGGATGGAGAGGGTTTATTTGTTTATTTTAGTAGCTTTAATGTCAATTTGGATGATTTTATATCATGAACCGGTGTCAAGCTTTGATTTAATATTCTTGATGTAAATGCTGCTATAATTGTATTACCTTCCAGTTTGACTTTATTTTTGTATAGCTGTTTCTTCTGTTTATTCCTATTTTGTTGTTTGCTTGCACAGATAATATTCACAGGTTCACAGGTTCATACTAGGCTATCTGCCCTAGGGCATTTATAAGCCTAGCCAGAGTGTGTTTGGCTTTCGCCACCCATTTTAAATTTATTTTGCTATGCCCTTTTTCAAGGTTAGTATACTGTGCCTCTGTCTAACAGTGACACAGAAGTGATACCCGGGGTAAACCTATGATCCCCCATCCACTCATCAAGATTCCTCTTGAAGAGAGTCAATGAGGGACTCTGCCTAACCTGGACTGGGATTTTATTCCATAGTGAAGGGAGCCTCTGGGTTATGAATCTGTCCCTCCAGCATGTCCTATTTATTTCAGTGTTGAGGTTCAAGTCTCTCGAGCATGTAGCTCGATGGGATTTGGATTTTTTGAGGTGCAGCATGTCCCTTAATTCCGGGTTGGACATGGCCTTATACGTCAGGCACAGGTCACCTCTGAGCAGGCGGTATGCCACTGAGTAGAGCTGGAGTTTCTTTAACCGGGCAGCATATGGCATCTGTTTGAGCCCTTTGATCCTCTTGGTGAGGTACTTTTGGGGTCTTTCCAGTTGCTGCAGGTGTTTGGTAAAGTACATCCCAAAAGGGGCATTGTACTCGATTATGGGCCTGATGAGGGATGAGTAAAGAGGCACGATGACCTCCCCTAATCTAGATGTGAATCCCTTCATGATTAGGTGGGCTATATAAAATGTTTTTCTAACCACTTTGGCCACGTGGTTGTCAAATGAGAGATTGCTATCAACTTGGGTCCCCAGGTCCCTAATTACTTCTTCTGTACTTAATGGATTACCACCTATATAGTAATTTGTGGGCACTTTGTTTTTGCCAAAGGGGATGACTATACACTTATTGGCGTTTAGCTTGAGGCCATGGCTCTGGCACCAGTTGTCTGTTTCTATGAGGCCCTTTTGGAGGATGCTTGTGTCGGCTGGAGAGTTGATTATGGCGCCCAGTTTGCAGTCATCTGCGAACTTGGTCAGCCACAGTCCTTCCGTGTTGGCCTGTACCTCTGAGAAATATATACCAAACAAGAGAGGTCCCAGGACTGAGCCTTGTGGGACGCCACTTGTAACTGGTTTGGAGTCTGACATGGCTCCAGCAATTCTAACCATGTGGGTTCTGTCCTTGAGCCAGTTTGCAACCCATCTAGTGACATAGGGGTTTATATTTAAGCTGGTGAGCTTATCTATAATGCCCGAGTGGGGTATTGTATCGAAGGCTTTTGCGAGGTCCAGATAGGCTGTGTGGACCACCTTCCCTTCGTCAATGGCCTTCCTGTTCTGATTTCTTGTTATTAACTTATGCTGTATCTTTAAGTTATGTTTTTGTATGCCCTTGGCTTATGTGATGACTGAAAAGGATCCTAAACCAGTCTACTTTTTTGATTATCAAATAATTAAATGAAATAAAAATAAACATACACCTTAACATCATTTCCTTATAGTCAGATACAACCATCACATCTACTGGTGTTCAGTCTTCTAAGTGTAGCTTTATTCTCCAGTAGCATCCTATTTTCTGCATCAATTACGATTGTCAAACCACACAGTACTCAGCATTCTAACCTCATCTGTACCATGGGAGAGACACCTCATTTGGGCTTGGTTGTGCTGCTTTTCTGTGACTCCATTCCCTGTTCCTCAAATACCTGTTGTACTATTCTAGTCTCTTTTGGAGCTGTATCACTTGACCTTCGGTGCAGAATGACACTTGACCATTAGGTGCAGAATGACATCCAGCTTCATACTAGTTGTAGTTGCTTCCTGTATCCTGAGGACTTTCCCACTTTTTCTCCTAGTGATGGTACCTGAGAGGATCATATCTTCAGTTTCTACTTCTCTAGACATTTTAAATAGAAGGCTATACCAAAAGATATGCCCCATCCTTCTCCTTTTGGCTATGTGCCATCCTGCGGTGGGTCTACACCCTGTCAGATCCTAACATCATTATATATCACCATTGTAACTGGCTCTGTACAGGTAGTAGTCTGTACCAGGATAGAGTTCTGGAGAGGATCATCTTAAGGAATATGACTCTACTCTATCTCCTCCACCCTTTTAGAATCCAGAGTTTTCCAATTTGGCCTCTTTGTAGGCAACACATGAGGCAGGGGTGAAGGTTTTGATTGTATGTATGCAGACAGAAAGTCAAATTGCAACTTGAAGCCTAGCTAATTGTTTTTTTACAGATATAATTTACTCTCTGCCTAGATTGACCCATGAAGGCAAGTTGCGATACTTTATCTAGAGCATCTTTCAGGAAAATGACTACATGACTGTGCTCCGCTTATCATCTCTATGATTTTACTGTTCTTTATTTTGTCATCTTTGAGCTGGCATTACTTTGCTTTTCTAATCATTCACTGTCTTTATACCATTTGTTGTTTGCTTTGTAAAAGCAATTTCTGTAATCTTCAATAATTTGATTCTTACTTGACTATAGTTAGACTTTCAGCAAGTAGATAGACTGAAGGTTTAACAGACAACTTGAGTACCATTCTGTGGTTGATGAACAGCAAATTTATACCTTCTATACTCATTTTCACATAGCTGCAACAGTAGTCAAAGGAAGCTGAGAAGAACAGGTTAACCCAACACTACCTCCAGTTTAGAAAATGCCAAACGCAGCCAGCATCAGTCTGTACTGGATGATCTAAAATAAATGTGAACCTCTTCACTGCTTCATGTTCTGTAGGGTGCGAAATACCAAGCTGTACATTCTGCACTCTGCATTCCCAGCCTAACATTAATAAACATCTGAGGCCTGTAACTAAAACTCCATCTGCACAACACTGTCACAGAAAAAAATAATGGGTGGCCTCTGCAACTTCCTGTTTTAACGCTTAAAAGAGAAAAGAACAGAGAAGGAAAACAACGTTTTCAAAATCCTTCCTGCTCATTATAAGTTTTCGTCTGAAAACAAATTAGATGCACTTTAACATCAGACGTAAGTGCTCTGAGATGCATAGGTGGTATAAAAATGAAGAGGGTCACTAGACTGTGAAGGTGAAACATCTCTACACTAAACCATCAAAGCTTTTGTGGCAAAATGTGGCAAAATACCAGAAATCCAGGCATATGTTGCAAATGAAAATGTCAAACATATATCAGAACCTTGGATAAGACCTAATATATCTGATGCTAAATTTCAAAAACCAACATATATTATTTACAGAACTGATAGAAAAGGACAAAGTCCAGGTGGACTCATTGCATATTAAAGACATTCAACATTCTGACTTCTTCCAGAACAATCCTTACAATTAATGAAATGTCCAATGGAGAATTGCAGACAGTCCAAATATTTAGAACAATCATTTTGTTTAAATAAGTTTATTTCTAAAAGTAAAATAAATCCAGTTCTAATTCCGCCTTCTTCATAAAAGAGACTGACTCCAGATCATTCCTTCTATAGGTATTATTGGGATAAGTGATTTATGTAGACATTTTAAGATGCAGTTTTTACATCTCTCTTCATCTACACAATAAATGAAGAGATGTTGTGAACATAGCAGTGCAAATAGGAACAAATAAGCATCTTAGCACTGGTTGTTTATCTGTTAAACCAGAAACAGTCTCCTGTGTTAATGTCCACCATACAGCAGAGTTCATACTGTTAGCACATTGCAACATACCATGAGGCCATCAATGACTGGATCTCAATGAGACTCAATCAGTTGGTAATGGACATTGCAACAGCAGACAGAAGGACTTGGACAATGAATATTGCCAACTGGTCATGTAACCCGATCACTTTTCAGAGGCTAATCTACTGCCAATCCATCTGTGTGTCCATTTGTCAGAATATGCAATATGGGGGCAAAACGTACTATAAGCTACCATCAAACTGTGAAAGTAAATTAAAAAATCTGAGTACCACAACTAGAAACCACTAGCATACAAGCTAATCAAGCATATATTACTTGTGTTCCCAGCAGTGATTATGGCATTCAATACCTCAGAAGTATCTATATTAAAATTCTTAAAAAATGTACTGCAATCAAACATGTAAGAATGAAACATTATAGGATGGCTTGGCTTATCTCTGTGAGTGAAAGTATGGTATCTACACAGTCATCATGGAGAACACCTAAAAACACTAGAGATGAAAAACACTGAAGCAGTGACAGGATTGAACACAACAAACAACAGATCCTGATCATTCAAGCAAGCCAAAAATGAATATTATTCTTCTCTGCAAGGAAATAATTACAAAAATCTAACCATTTCCTGCAATAGGGCAAATAACTTGTGAAGAAAAAACACAACAAAGAAAGACATCAAATCTTAGTTACATAATGAAAATCAAGCTTGTTTTCAGTAAATACTTTTCTTCAATAGCAGGCCATCTTAGGAACCAATCTACCTGACAATAATTACCCATCATGCATATCAGATAATCAAACCGCATGCAGATTCACCTTTCAAACTTCAGTGCCAGCGCAAGTTATGAGAATCCTGTAGAAGGGCCATGGGTCTGCCTCAGTGAATGAACTGCCCCTGGCTTTGTTTGACTTACTGTTCTATGACTGCTAAACAGCTCCTATAATCATTAATTAACTCCAAAAGAAGGAAAAGTACCCAGCATATGTAAAGTCAAAGATTATCCCTTCAAAAGTGATTCTCAAAAAGTGGAGAGCCACAGGTGCAATTGTATATTTTATTACTTGAGAAGGTTGTACATCAATAATTACAATGAATGTTTCTCCAAAAACAATCTGCTTCCTGATGATTAACAAGGCTTCAGTCTTCTTTTTCTTTCAGCTTTTCCCAGTTAGGGGTCACCACAGTGGATCGCTTCAGTACTTGTCATAATATAGTTACAGCTATTGCTGAACTAAGCTTCTCCATAGTGACATTCTGTGACAACGGCCTATATACTATGGTTATATTAGTTTAGTTTTTGTTTAATTTTTTTTGGACTTTTCAAAAGCTTCTGATGTGGCTCATTTCACTCGTATAGAGCAGAAGTTGGAACACCTAAGGTGTACTCAGTAATGGCTTGTCTGAAATAATTCAGTCTTTAGCCTAGTAAATTTACTAATCAGCTTAATACAAGATAAATCTTGGTATCTCACAGAGATTGATTTTTGACCCACGTCTGTTCTCCATATTCACCAGCACAATGCACCACTGTACAAAAACACACAACTGCTGTGATATACTTTCAGTTCTTTAATTACATGTAGTGTAAGCTCACCGGATTTACCCATTAAAATTAAAGGACAGTTTTGATCACATATGCAGTTTCATCAAAAGCAACAGCCTAATCCTGAATAAAATGAAAACTAAGTGTGTTTCAAAAGCACGGATAATGAAAACCATACCAACGGAATCAGAATATCCTCAGGTGTAAATAAACCAGTTACCAGCTGGAACTATTTTAAGAACTACCACTGATAAATATCTTACCTTCAGTGATCACTCCAAAATATCCATAAAGGGTGTTATCAAGAAATGTGGAACCACCAGAAATGTGAGGATCAGTCAACAGCTGTCTTACTTTGCTAGCAAAGAAGGCTGTCACAGAGGCCATTCTGTTGCCTAAGCATCTGGACAGGGCCACTACCTTGGATAAAATAAATACAACATTCAGTCGGATCTCCAAATGTACCACTGATTTATTGAAAAAATCCAGAGTGTTTGAGGCTAAATGGACTGTATATACACATTGCAGGGCACTTTAACTGAATGTGGTATATGTGGCTAGATGGACTGTATATACACATTGCAGGGCACTTTAACTGTTGCAGTAAGAATGTGGTATATGTGGCTAGATGTACTGTATATACACATTGCAGGGCACTTTAACTGTTGCAGTAAGAATGTGGTATATGTGGCTAGATGGACTGTATATACACATTGCAGAGCACTTTAACTGTTGCAGTAAGAATGTGGTATATGTGGCTAGATGCCAGTCATGCCCCGCCTTTTATGTGGGCAGAACCTGTAGACGATTTAAGGACAGGTTTAGGGAGCATTTATTGGATATAAGAAATAAAATGACCAACACCTTGAGTAGGCATATATCTGAGAACAAGGACCACATTTTTAAGTTTTCTGTATTGCAACAGTTGGTTAAGGACCCTCAGGGTAGAATACTGGATGTACATTTAGATATATGTGATTTAAGGTGGCAATTAAAGCTGAATGCCACCCAGACAATTGGTATTAATGAAAATGTGAATATTGCATGTCTTTTGAAGTTAAAAAATATTTTAGGGTAATATAATGAGTTTTTAGACTTTTGAGTGACTATTTTAAAGTTTTATAGGGAATGTTTATTTATTTGATATGTAATTGCCATGTAACGCTGAATTGTTTTACACATATATTTGCTATATGCATCTTGTTTTTATGATTTTGTAGTTTTCCTATGTAATTGTTTAGCATAATTAATTGGTTAATTGTTTTTTTTTTTACATAAAAGGGCTGGGTTGTAAAACTGAAATTGTTCTGATGAAGTCCCTTCAGTAGGGAAGAAAGCGCTCAACCGGTATGTGGTACAATAAAGCTGTTTGGATTTTACCTGTTGCTGTGGAGGTTTTTTCAGTGGTTCCAGTTGTGTTTTGGAGTTGGAGGTATGATCACTGATTTATCTTTACTGCGTAGTAATAAGCAAATTAATATGTCCTTCTCTGCAAAACAGGCTTAATTACAACCAGCCAGAAGACAGAGACCTCATGTGAGAGTGTAGTAGTTAAAAGTTATGTTCCGTATTTGTTTTTTAAGCAAATGTTTTAAAATGAAAGCTACTGATATCTGTAAATTACAAATGTGAAGACAGACATCTTTATTGACTAGACCTAATAAAATGCAACACAGGAAATTGGGAAAACAAAGTATTCTACTAAAGTTGTAAATAATGAAGCCAGCAAACATGTTGAATAATCAACAAATGGCAGGGCTGATGGAAGGCCAACAAGATTAAATGAATTCTAGGCCAGATAGGCTGCTAATGTGCCTTGGACCAATAATGGAAACTTCTGAAAGTGAGATTAATAAAGTGAGCCCACAACAAGCTAGTTTTACGGCCAAGATGTGCAGTGGTTTCCAGTTATTTTTTTAAAAACCTGCGTTTGTCTATTTCTCCAAACTTTTCAATAGATTTTTTAAACCAATGTGTACATAGTCCATTTTTCTGGGATGCCATTCTTAATCTTTCATCTTTTCGTTTCAGTTCAGCTCACCTTAAACATCCCTGCATAAAATTTTGGCCAACATGAGGTTGTTTACAGGAAATCTCTGTACTTGCCACTATATTTATGGATTTTCCACATCTCTTTCCATCTCATCTGCTCTGTCTCCTTATAGTCTTTATTTTGTTTATTGGTACATTCAGTTGCTGTGTGATTTTTGTCTACTTTTGGTTTGATTTCCATTCACATTTGAAACCAAAATGCTTTTACTAAACTAAGCAAAGATGTCATGATAGACTTTTTCTCCTTATATTTTAAAACTTTCACTATTTGGATCTGATGAGATCAGCTGATATGTATGCAGTCCCATGATTGCAGATCTGTATGTGAAATCAGTTTTGAGGAGGCCCATACCTCCTTCAGAGTGAGGAATATATAATATTGGTATACAATGATTTTTGGTTTACCTTTGAAAGGTTGAAAATCAACCTACTGAACGGACCTTTATGCGAACCGGAATGACGAAAACCGTCAGTCCGATCTGCACCGAAGTTCGAAAATCAGCAAATCAAAAACCAGATTTGCTGATTTTCAAACTTCAATTCAAAGACAAAGCATAATGCATCAGGGCTGTACCCCCTGCACCCTCCCATGTGGGGAGCTGCGCCCCCATACCCCCTACTTTATTATTCTAACTCTGAGGTTGCACTACAGTGGGGAAAGGGTCCACTTCTCGAGCCCCACTATAGTGCACCTCACAGCAAAAATGCCAAATCTGCAATGAGCTAACATAACTGTGCATTTGCTCATTGCACATTCGATGCATTTTGATTACGGCCTTCCGGAAACTTGAAAAAGTCCTTTCAGACTTTCATTACGCGCATGTAAAGGTAAACCTGATTTTTATATATCATTTGATAAGCATGAAGCATTTTTGTTATTTTCATGTATAATCATTCCAATAAGTTTTGGGGTCAGTCAATGACCCCAAAACTGAAAGCTAGAGCAGGAAGAGCAACATAAATTATAACCTGGGCTTTATTCCTCGACGTCAAGGCACTTTTAATATCAGTTTTATTCTTTTGAATTATTGCTTACTGAGGATTATTCACATTTGTTCATGTTTTATTGTTGATCCTTCATTTATTTCAAAATATTTATATGCTCCTTCCTGCTTGAGATTCTTTATATCACATCCCTGTCCCAGCCCAGGCTGATATTTTCTTGGTGCTACAGCATTGCCAATTTAAATGTTGCTTTTGTATATTTATTTATACCAAATGTCATTCTTATATCATCTGAAAAAGTTTTAACCATTTGTAGTTGTGTTTTCAATTCCTAATCTGATGAATTATACAGTTTAAATCATCCACAAAAAGTAGATGAGAAATGTTTAAACAAGATTCCTTTCTGGAGGCAAATTATAAGCATGGTGTAATCTGTTAAATAAACAACTTATTGGGTTAAGGGCAGGGCAAAACAGCAGTGGTGACAAATAATCAACCTGGAATGCCCCCCTTTGAATTGTTATCCCTGTTATAATAATTTGATCTTTGTCATTGCTCATCTACAAAGTGGTTTGCCACTCTTTCATTGTTACTGTAATGTAATAGATCAATGTAGGATATATCTTATACATCTGTAAGTACTCCTCTTTCCTTGAATGTGGGATGCTGTCAAATGCTTTTTTATAATCTATCCATGTCATGCTTAAATTCTTACCCTTTTTACAATTCCCTACTATGGCTTTATTTAGCAAAAAATGATCCTTTGTTCTATATGACTTTCTTTTGTTACCCATTTGTTCTATTGCCATAATTGAAGTTTTTTTTTTCTAAATGACTATAAACTCTGTATCAATTCCATTGTATAGTTTGTATAATTTTGGAAGGCAAATTACTAATAAATAGTTCTTAAGATAGCTTGAAGGTTCGCTCTTAAGAAGGAGAATCATTTTTCCTGTTGTTAACCAGCTTGGTGTCAGTTGAGGATGTGCATGTAAGTAATTCTAACTCAGGGCTAAATTTTTGAGCAGAGATGTGAATGCATTTAGCCAGAAGTTAAGTACAGCATCTGGACTGGAGATTTTCCAGTTTAGAAAGTTTTTTAATTTAGTTTCAGTTTCTCTGGCCATTACTTCATCCCATTTTGTATCGTCTGCATAAGGGCTCCTTACTGTCTCTTTTATTTCTTCTGTCCAGTCAGCGTGTTTGTTATGTTCAACAGAGTCTTCATAAATACTTCTCCAAACGTTGCCTATTTCTTCTTTTAGTTGCTTCTGTTCCTTCTGCTTTGTTTCCCGATTCTCTACAAAATCTTTTTTGAGTCATCAGTAAATTGCTTATTTTCTACTTTTCCTTTATATTTATCTGCATAACCTCTAGGTTTTTTTGCCTGTGCTGATATTTTTAGTTTATTATTGGCAATAGTATATGATAAATCTTGGTCTGTTTATTAATACTGGACATTGGTTTTACCATGTCTGTCTTAAAATAGTATTTTTTATGATCTGTTTTCATTTCTAAATTCATCTAGAAGTGATATTTTTTAAGTGCGTTATAGTTTTTTTCTATTTCAAGCTTCCATGATGGCATTTTACTTTTCTTTGTTATTCTACATTTTTGTGGTAACGCTTTATCCATTATTACTTTAGATGTACAGTAATATATTCTATTTATTTCTCTTATAACAAGTGAATTTATCTTAATAGTCCTGGTTACTGTGTTCATCTGTTTTATTTACGTTCTGTAATCTATTTCTATCACCTGTCTTAATATCTCAATCCATATCTATTAAATCAAGCAGGTTTTCCCTTAAACCATTTTTTTTCTGGATTGAGAGTATGTTCTTTGCTCTCTGTATCCTGTGAGTAATCTACAAATAGTTCCAGAAAATCTTCCTGCGACCCATCATCTTTGGACGCACCCTGTTTCATCTGCTGCTCCTTTATATGGGAGCCCTTTGACCCATCACTCTGCAACATTATCTGTGTCAGAGTTGCCGCTGTTTCTTACTCCTTCCCTTGCTGTGCTGCTTCAACTGGACTTTCATACCAATCTCCTACAGAAGGCTCCTTCATATTGCAAAGCTTCAGATGCCTCCTACTTAGCCTGCTGTTCCTTAGTCTGTGGACCTGTGTTGCCAGTATTGGATACGCCACAGTAAATCCTTTACTTTGTAGATAATCCATAACTTCAATTTCTATTTGCTTAATGTTTACCTTGATAATCCTCATTTATACATTCTCCCTTTGTTTTCAAACATACAGTGTTAGAAGCTTAATAGTCCTTGAAGATGCTACTCTAGGTCATACAGGTTCATAGGTTCATAGGTGTATACTAGGCTAATGGCCCTGGAGCATTTACAAGCCTAGCTCATAGGATTACCCTGGCATCGTGCTACCCGACCTAAGTTCCCAGTGCCTCTATCAAGTAGAGTCACTGGAGTGATCCCCGGGGTGAATTTTCTATTTCCCATCCAATCATTAAGATTTCTCTTGAAGAGGGCCAGTAAGGTGCTCTGTTTGACATGTATGGGAAGTCTATTCCATAGCATGATAGTAAAGGACTATTTGCCCCCCCCCAAAAAAAAAAGGATCTACCTATGGAGATAAGAAAGCGTCTTCCAAAATTCAGGCCTGAAACTTGTAGAAAACGATGCCTAGGACTCATATAAATAAATAAAGATATATGTATGAGACTAGTTTACATTATCAAATTTTTAAAACATCAAACATCATATGGTCAAGACCGGGTCTATATTAGAACGTTGAACACTTACGTTGTTGAACGCCTAAACTTCAACACCTAAATCTCAAATGCTCAAAATCACGACTGGCCAATTATGAAAATTTTTTCCCCATTAAAAAATTTGCTAGGCCAACAAAAAAAACATAATTTAAAACCCTAATCAAGTGGGAGGCTCCGCCCCACAGACACCCCGACATGGGGCGCTGTGCCCCCTGCCCCCTAACAAAAGATACCAACTCCGAGATCACGCTACATCAGGGAAAACAGCAAATCCCCGATGACGGCCAAGCAAACCTTTTCCCCGGGAAAAAATTTGAGTAATTGGCCGGCTGCGGTTTTGAGCATTCTACATTTAGGTGTCGACGTTTAGGCGTTCAAAAACCTAAACATTCGACAATGTAATAGGAACCCATCAAGACCATATGATTGATGTTTTAAAAACCTGAACTTTTGTACTAAGATCACAGTACAGTAGGGACTGGGGAATTTGCCCTTTTCCCCACTGCAATGGGATCTTGCAGCAGGTATATATAATTAGCAGAGGAGTGCAGGGGGATGCAAAACAACTGGATTTGTTGAAGTTCATATTTCAAATTTTTAAAATGTTGATCATATTAACTCCACCATATGAGGTTTGTGCTTTAAAAATGTGATAATGTAAACTACATCCACACACACACACACACACGCACACACACAAAAAAAAAAATATATATATATATATATATATATATATATATATATATATATATACATGGGTCTAGGACTATTCACTGAAAGCACATTTCACTGAAACACATTTGACTGTGCACAATTCACTGAAAGCTCAATTCACTAAAAACACAATTCACTGAAACACATTTCACTGAAAGTTATATATGGCCTTTTCCCCGCTGTAGTGCAACCCTGGAGTTAGAATATATAGTGTGGTGTAGAGGGTGTAGACCCCCACCTATTTTAAATATTTTGAACTATACACATGGATACTTGCAATTTCAATAAATCACTCTTTTCTAAACTTAATATATATCCAAACTATATGGGGAGCTATGCCCCCCACACCCCCAATGTGGGGGGGGGTGCCCCCCATACCCCCCTTACTATATATTCTAACTCCAGGGTCGCACTACAGTGGGGAAAAGACCATATATAACTTTCAGTGAAATGTGTTTCAATGAATTGAGTTTTCAGTGAAATTTGCTTTCAGTGAATAGTCCTAGACCCATAGAGAGAGAGAGAGAGAGAGAGAGAGAGAGAGTTTCATAGCTGCTGCATTTCCTTGCTGGAACATGCACAAAGAAGCAGAGATGCCTGTAGGAACTTTACAGATTATATTTGGATCTTAAAAGCTAGTGACAGCTAGGGCATGGTGCAGCTTTAGCTAAAACCAATTAGGCTCTAGACTAGTTGATAATTCTAGCTGCATATCATCTAAATTTATTTTAAATTGTGCTACAAGATCATTCCTGTTTGCATATTTACTTTTCAAGGAAAATTTTTCATTTTATTTATTTAAAGTAAAGAGCTTTATTAAACTGTTCTGTTGTTACATATTTATTTATTTATGACTGTAAGGGTTTGTGCACTGAACTGATACCTTTAACTGATTTGTATCTACCTATTGAAGTATGACTGACCTGGACTAAATGCTACCATTCAGTTTTTTAATGGATGTCTTTTTTAGGGTAAAAAGGAATTTGTATTCCTAGCTTTTACAGGGTAGGATGACTTGTGGCATCATTACTGTAAATGAGGACGGTGGTGTTGGCACACTCAAGTGTTATCATTTTCTTCCCCTTATTTCTGGAAAATAGTGCATGCGCGCGCGCGCGTCTGTGTGTGTGTGTGTGTGTGTGTGTGTGTGTGTGTGTGTGTGTGTGCACATACATGTGTGTGTGTGTGTGTGTGTGTGTGTGTGTGTGTGTGTGTGTGTGTGTGTGTGTGTGTGTGTGTGTGTGTGTGTGTGTGTGTGTGTGTGTGTGTGTGTGTGTGTGTGTGCATTTGTGTCTGTGTGTGGGTCTGTGTGTGCATGTGCGCATGTGTGTGTGTGTGCATGTGTGTGCGTGTGTGTGTGTGTGTGCATGTGTGCGTGTGCATGTGCATTTGTGTGCATGTGTGTGTGTGTATGTACGTGTCTGTGTGTGTGTGTGTGTGTGTGTGTGTGTGTGCGTGCGTCCATGCACGTGCATGTGTGTGTGTGTGTGTGTGTGTGTGTGTGTGTGTGTGTGTGTGTGTGTGTGTGTGTGTGTGTGTGTGTGTGTGTGTGTGTGTGTGTGTGTGTGTGTGTGTGTGTGTGTGTGTGTGTGTGTGTGTGTTGTATGTGTATATTTGTCGTCATTATTAATTATGGACAAGTTTAGTTACTGTTCTTAAGATAAGATTGAGGGTTGGGAGATTGGTTTAATGGTGTTTACCTTACAGATACAAGGTACATGGTTTGATTCTTACATGGGGTAATTGGCTTGGCTTAAAATGGTGTACAAGGGCAGTTAGCCTAGCACTATTCTATGGACCTATGAAAGGCACTGAGCTCAGTTAAGTGGACAAAAGCTTGAGGAGTCAAAGGGCTTAACTCTCATGTGCACAGTTGGGGGTGGCAGTTATTGGTCATTAGAAATGTAGCAATGCACATAAGCAATATATCAGTGCACATTTGCTACATGCCTTTAAGGCTAAGCACCTCTTCCATATTAATTGGATTGCAGTGGTGTGAATCAGGAGACTGTGCCTCTGCTCATCACATTAATGTTAATATTTTAATTAGCATTATTATGCATACACTGTTACATCAACTAATAAGCATTTATTAACTTGTGGGTAGTCAGATGGAGAGTGGTGAGGGGCTCCCATTTTCTCTAAGGGACTAAAATGAATGAGAATGATTGCAAGTTAGAGCAGGTATGTTTGAATACATTTATGTGGATAAAATAAACTGCTATTTACATAAACAAGTTGGCAGGTAAAGTGTAAAATGGAAGGCTGATGATAGTGTTCGTGGGCTGTTGGAGGTGTTGTGAGGGTGTCCTTCGTGGGCTGTTGGAGGTGGTGCTAGAATGTCCTATCCTAGTTACAGCAATAATGCAAGTTATACAGCAGTTTTAAACTGATAAATCTAAATGGGTAAAACATCCACTGAATATGAAAAGATTGATGACTAATGCAGACACATAACATGTGATTATATGATGGAAGAGTTTTATAGATGGAGCCCTCACTTCTTTGAAACTTTAATGTAAGTGAATAATTTTTATATATTCAGGATTTTATAATATTATACTTGTATGATGATGGTTGTATTAGTAATGGCATAGAGTAATTTCTTTTTAAGTCATCATTAGAGTGGTGGAGTGGCTATTATTTATGCTAATCCCTGTGCAACAAGGTTGGCATACTGGTTAATGGGCTTACCTCATAGTCAACAAGTACAGGGTTTGAGTCTCACTGAGTGGAATCAGCTAGCCTTAAAATGGTGCCCAAGACAGCCATCCTAGTACTTACTTAGGAGTGGGTTTGGCATACTGGTTAAGGTCTTCACCTTACAGACACAAGGGCCCAAGGTTTGATCCTGACCTCAGGATATTGGCTAGGCTTAAAATGACCCTTCAGGGAAGTTAGCCCAGTATTCACCTATGAAACTATATCTCTACAATCATACAGTGCCCAAATTTGACAGAGCTGAAATTTTATTTACCGTACTAGAGCTTAATGCAAAAAAGTCACTGTGTGTAATTGCAGTCTGCATCCCACCAATACCAAGTCCTCCATAACTATCATGGACAACAAATAATGTCACCTATGAAACTATCACACAGGATGATTTTAACAATGACTGGATACCCAAAATGAAAGCTGTAATGCCATCAGTCTATATAACTTTACTCACTTGATTAAATACCCACCAGATTCAATAAAAAGACTAACATGAATGCAGTCCTTGATTGGTTATTAAGCATGCCTCTGACAAAATATCAGCTGCAGGCTCTTTTCCAGACTCCCTAACTAATCATAATCTCACATATGCTATAAGCCAATGCACCAAAAGCTATAAAAACATCTAATATAACCTAGTTCAATCCCTCACAAACTTCAATTGAACCCCATTTACTTCTACAGTAAACAAATATGCTGGTCTTCCGTGAAGACTTACTTCTATGTGAAGTAGTTGAAAAATTAAATTTTTGCTTTCTATCAGTTCTCAATAGTCAGGCTCTTCTAATAAAAAATGTATCAAACCAAATTCCTTGGCTTACTAGTAAAACCAAACAGGTAATGCAAGAAACAGATAAAGCATGGAAGTGATGCAATAACGTAAAAACTGAAACCTCTGAGCAGACATACAGACAACCTTGAAATCTCTTCAAGAAAGTCATCCAAACTGATCAGAAAATTCTTCACCCAGCTCCAAAGTAATAACCTTTCTAACCAAAAATGTTATTGAGCAACCATCAACAGAATTCTGAAGTCTGGAAAAAACTACACAGCCAATTCCCTTTCCAGATGAAACAAAGCAAAACATCTCTCAACATTCAACTCCCACTTCATTCAAGTAATATCCGCAGTACTAACGAATCTAGAAAATGATCCATTAGATATCCTTCAGTTCACTGAAGATAATAACTCCACATTTTGTCTTTAACCAGTACCAACTAAATCAATGCAAAACTATCACAACTGAAACTTAAAACATTAGCAGCTGCCCAACTTCCTGCTGAATTCTTAAACTATAACACAGATGCCATAGCCTATTTCATATCATTACTAATCAACAGGTCCATATTAAAATCATATGTACCCAAACTATGAAAAAAATTATATATTATCACACTACATAAAGTAGGAAACTCAGTAAAGTTATTCAACTATCAACCAATAGTTATACTCTCTCTTTTCAAAAATCCTAGAAGGACGTGCACATTCAAAACTGCTGAAGTATCTCCAAGATAATGACCTACACTCTCCCAAGCAACTTTGATTTTGCCCTTTGCTTAGCATCACTACAGCTCTTCTCTCCTTTCACAATATAATAAATCAATTCAAAGATGAAGGAAAGTTACTCTTTTCTACATTCCTGGATATATCGAAAAGATTTGATGCAGTCTCGTATAATAAACTACTATAGACGCTACTCTGCTTCGATATCTCCACCTCTATACTAACACGGTTTAAAAATACCTTGCAAGATACTGTCAGATGAAAAACATGCTACTCCTCCTACAAACCTACCCATAACCAATGGTGTCCATCAGGGCTCAATCCTAGGTCCTCTACTCTTCAGCACTTTTATAGTTTTTGTATGCAGACAACACCACTTTAATCTGCTCAGCTCCAAGTATGCCATAATTTTAGACTACTACAAAACTGACATACCTCTCAACTTTTTAGTGCAAGAAATCTGGACATAGCCTAAAATAATGGGGGGGACAAAGACCCAAAAATAGGGACAGATTTTAAATATTTCTCTTAAAAACTTTAAAAAAGTTGCTAGAATAACATAATTTGTATTACCACGCTTTTTATGAAGGTTATGAAGTCAGAAACTCAAATGTATGTCATTATATAGTGACTTCAGTCCTCATTGATTGGCCAAGAAAACCACTAATTTTATGGGGACAGAACAAAAATATAAGGCAAAAATCTGGACATTTAGCGATAATCTGGGCAGTTGAGAGGTACGTACAACAATCCTATTCCTCTTCCATCAGATCTTTTTGAATCAGTCTAATCTTCTCCTGAACATAAGCAAAACAAAAATTTTCATTCCAAAACAATACTCTGATCACACAAATATCTTTACTATATTACTCACTCAAAAGGCTAGAATTGAGGTTGTTACAATTACTAAATTACTTGGGGTCACTATTAAGAATAATAAACTGAATTTTGACCAACACATCCAAAATAATATTAAAACCTATAGAAAACCAAACACATCCAAAATAATATTAAAACCTGTAGAAAACCCAACACTTCCAACATAATATTAAAACCTGTAGAAAACTAGGTCTCCTCAGCAAAGCATCTGCCTACCTCTCCTTGAATCTAGAAAGACCAGTGCCTTCTCCTATCTTCTCAACTCTCTCCAATGCCTCTCCCCTACTAACAAATGTCAACTTCTCTGTTTCAGCAAAACTAGAGCAATGATATAATAACATAACAAAATTTGCAACCCACCTTCGAAGTAAAATCCATCATTACTTAGCAGCCAACCAACGAAATTGGTTGGAATTCCCTACTACAAAAATTCAATCTGCTTACACTGGACCAAAGTATACTTCATTTCCCAACAAATGTCCACCTCTGAAGACAGCTATGCTATGATATATTTCCCATCTAGAAATCACAGGTCAAAAACACATACCTTGCCCAAGTCCATAGACCAAACAATAAACAAGGTGAAGCAATGTATTCCTCATATATATCCAAATGATGGAATACTCTCCCACAAAACTTAAGACAAATCATAAATCCAAAGTACTTCATAGCAAATCCTTAAGACCCAGCCCTTGGTTAAATGTTACTAGAACTCTATTCACCTGCCCATATTCTAAGCTTCTGGGCTTTCATCTCAACACCCAGTACTTTGTAGAATGTTATGGTTTCCAGGGTCTGTCTTTTTTTCTTTTTATATTAATGTTTGCATCTTGTATGTAATAGCTAATACCTTGGTGTTTTGCCTTGTATTGTATTGTAGTATATGACATCTTGCAAGATGTGTTAACTATGGAGCTTTTCTTCCCTGGGACTCAACTGAAAAGGGGCATATCATGGGCCAGATGGACTTCCCTAGTAAACAAATGCTAATAAATAACTAAACAACTAAATGATTCAAATTATTCTGGAACAAATGTTTTTTATGGATGAAGTTAGCAGAGAGGTAATGAAGGATCAAAATATTATAGATGATGGATGAGTTTTATAAAGTGGCATGTTGATTGATGAATCATTCTCAGTCAGAAAAATAGCAATGTTTTCTTGTCCTAGAATACTGGAGCTTTGGATATCCATATTACAAGAGACATAACCTATATGATCAAAAGTATGATTCATTGATAAGAGTTTATTGGTCCTGGAGGGGTACCATGTTTGTTTTGCTTGTTTGCTTGTTGGGACAAGAAGAATATGGAAAATATCGTCAGGACATAGTCATTCCCTCTTAATGGCAGATGATATACTATTAGACATTCATGATAGCTATGCTGGGGTAAAGGTTTATATAGAAACAATGCATTTTGCAGTACATAGTGTCTATCTGTCACCACAGACAAAACAAAAAGAATTCAGAGGAATATTGGAATATATTATTGCTTTCCAGGAAGGCATTGCTCTTATATTGTATACTGGAATATAATAACATATGTTACAGATGTCAGAGGCAGGCCTAGGGACTGTTTTATATCTCATATGAGAAGGTATTTTGGAATTATGTTAAAATGATGAGCCCTACTTTAGGTTCTAACATTTAAAACCTGTATAATATCCATATTACTCAAAAGATATGTTTGAAGACATATTGGCAATGTTTCTATGAGTTCTAAACATCTATACTTAGAGAAGGTGGTCAAATTGTACCCATTAACAATGCCTAACCATGCATCCTTGGAGCACTATCTTCATACATTAGTTGTCTCCTGTCAGGAAACATACTGATGTTTTGCTGCATATTATTTATTTTATTTAACATTTGTTTACTGGGATAGTCCGACTGGACGAGGGCCCATTTCCAGCAAAGGCCCGGGGAGAAAAGCTCCAGTGGCAAATTACAATAATTACAGGTAATTAGGGAAAACAGAAGTTATACACATCATGAAATACATTCGGATGCATTGATTAAAATGATTACAAAATAAAACACATCATAAAAAGAACACATCTTAAAATACACAGAATTACGTTGATAAAAATGATAGGTAAAACAGATAAAGTCAGATAAGTAAGTGCCCAATCAAGTGTTCAGACAGTGCAGTAGTTACATAAGTATTCATCATTCGGGGGGGACATGATCTCCCAGGTGTATAATGAGCAACTAGAGTAAGTTTTGATATGGAGAAAAATAAACTGGGGAGCAGAGAACAATGTGGGGGGAAGGAGTACAGAAGATAACAGAGGGGGGAGAAAGAATAGTAGAAGAGAGGAAGGGCAGTGAATGGGATGTAATTTAAGTATGTGAGGGAGTTAGAAGAGAAGGGGGATAGGAGGTAAAGAAATAAGTAAGTAAGCATATGGTGGACATGAACTGGTAGGAGAGTAAGTTAGAGATGACAGACGAAGGACAGAGTTTCGCCTGGAGAGGTACATGAGCAGAGCCAGTTCTTACTGAGGAAGACTCTTAGTATGTTTTTGAAGTGAGTTGGGTCAGGAGCAGTTATGATGGGCTGAGAGATAACATTCCATAATGTAATTAGAGTACAAAGAGGTGCTGGCTTTATTCTTGGATTTGGAGACCTGTAACAAAGATTTATGTGAGCATCGAAGTGGACGAGTATTGGTATGAGGTTGAAGCAAAGGTTAAATAGCAGGGGCTTTCTTGCTTAAAAAATGCTTCTATTAACTAGTGCAAGGTATTAGTAGTAATATCAGTATATTTGTGGTGATAATCAGGCTTTGATGGGAGTATTCGTCCACTTTAAAGCAAAATGTAAAGCAGTCTCAGGAATAATACTGCTGACATTATGCAGATATCCAGAGAGAACTGAGAAGTCAGAAGTATGAAACATCATCTGGTGGACTTGCGCAATACATTTTATGATGGAGATGAAATGATTATGGAATGAGCTTGAGAGGTTGCTTACATGTAAATATCTGAAAATTTGACTAGGGAATACTTTAGAAAAATCTGTTAGTAAAACATAAGGAAATCCATAGAAAAGGTTAAAGGAAGATTTCACAGATGGAAAATGAATTCCAATGGACTGGAATTAGACAAAAGTGCACAAAAGATACATTGTTCATATTGCCTTTATTATTCGATGTCTTTTCCAGCTAACATATCTACCGACTTTCTTAAAGCAGTTAAAATATGAGGTGAGATTTTCTTTCAGATACTGGTGATATCAAAGTGCCATAGGTTAAACTGATACTAGGAAGGTGGGATTAAATGTTCCTGGTTGAAAGCCGTATTATTGGTCTGCCCAGTTAAAATACTGCATCAGTTGTAAATTCATGACTATGACACTAAATGAAAAAATAAGTGAGCCTAATTCCAGGAAATGAGATTGGATGTGTTATACAGAAATAGAGGAAGTGGAGGGACTGGAAAACCAGAGTTGTTTACTGGGATCAACTGAGATTCACTGATAAATGGATTACTTGGGAAAAGATAAAACATAAGAATGTTCTGAAAAATCTTTTTTTTTAGCTTGAATGTGAAGGATCGCTGACTACAGAAAGGTGTATTGCTTTCATAGAGCTACAGGAAGGCATCTCCAATAAGGTTGTGTCATTGCTATCTAACCCAGTGATCAATGAGGTAGCAAGTTAGGGAGTGGAAAGCACTGAATGATTTAAGTCAGAAAGTTGCAGGAAGACTTATGTGGGATTAAAGTATTTTATTAGAAGATGAGATGGATGGAAATGGGCAGAAGTGAATATGTTTATTGTTTAGCCATGCCACAAAGTGACAATGATGTAGAATTGTACAATAAATTGTTATTCAAAAATGAGCATGCTTATGGACATCCTAGTCAATGTGCCTGCTGTAAATCGAGCATATCTGAATAAAAAAAAGTCTGGTTGCTTAACTATTGTTGAGCAGCTGGACTTTCGATTAAGATACACTCAAAAAAGATCTTCAAATATTTTAAAAGACAGAGCAAAGTATGAGGAAAAAATCAGGACACTCTGCAAAAATATGGACAATTAAAAGGTTCAGTTCTGCAAACATTAAAGAATGCAATGCTTTTCATCTTACCTCTCAAGTATACAGACTTTAAAACAATGTCCAAAACTTTCCTAATATGTTTACCCTGTCCTTCATTTTGATAATCTGCCACACTTTCCCAACATATAAATAAATAAATAAATAATAAAAATAAATGCAGAAGCAAACTGACAATGGAAGTGTGTAGATGCATGTACCATACACATACACAGTACATCAGTAAATCAGGAAGCCGGTGGAAGAACATTAAAGTGCCATTATACAAAGGTGTTATTTAAGAAAGATAAGCAAGTTCTTTCTTAAATAACATCATTATATCATAGCAATAACCCACTCTTGGATGTTGGTAATGCAGGAACTGCCCAAGGTTGGCTTTGGTTAATCACATAGGTTCATAGGTTAGTACTAAGCTAATTGCCCTTGTGAGCCATTTAAAGCCTAGCCAATTATCCCTTGTGAGACTCAAATCCTGCACCTTGTGTTTGTATGGCAAACACCTTAACCATTAGGCCACCCTCCCAACGACATTGCGATCTTGCAATACCCAAGTCCAGTCGTGGGTTATTGCAAAATAATTTCATGGAAGTGTCTGCAAAAGTGTTTTTACTCTGCAAAGATGAAGAATGTTTGGAAATGTTGGCTCCCATTATGGGGGGAGGTGGGTGATTAAGAGGTGTTAGGAATGTTGGCCCATACTTGTTGGACATTTTATGTTGAACATGGTTTAGGAAGGATTTAAAAAGTTTAGGGTTGGGAGTATTTTGGAACAAATGACTAAAATCTAAGTCACTAAGGTATGAAAAAGATCTGTAATGTACTAAACTAGAAAATGCAGTCTTATTTCTCTTGCTTAAGGTTGTCAAAACACTATAACTCAAAAATAAAAATCAGCATATCTTCCAAAGTTGAGGTTGCCATTCAAATAGTGGATTAATTTGCTATTGTAAAATGTCATATAGGAAAGAAAAGTTTTTGGGAAGAACATGTGGCAAGATTATTGTCATGAAAAATTTATAAGGATACAACAGATATTTAATTTTTGAGGGTTAGTTACACGTGCATGTTAATTACGGATTGATCACTCTGTATATGACAAAAGACTGATTTTATTTTGTATGCTGTATGTAGAGTAGTCAATGTAGGCACAGTTTTTAGAGTTGTTTCCATCCTGTTTCAACTATGCCTTAAAGGTGTTTTTTTATTAACAAAATATATATTGATGGTAAGTGCTTGTGTATGTACCTAGTAAGATATATACAATAATATTAGTGTTGCAAATTACTAACTGTGTCTGAATTGTATGTATATTTTATATTCTCTAATTTGACACATTTGAAGGGTTATGCTGTTCATTTATACATTAATGCAAAAAAGCAGTGTTCAAACATATGCACATAATTAAGAGACAAATCTGTCTACTTCTTTGCCTTCAGCTAGAATTCACTCTCATATCACATGAGGAAGCCAGACTCTTCCTGTGTTTAAATATGTTTGTAAAAGTAGTATCCTAATAGCCTTCTCTGTGATGCAAGTGTAGATAGCAGTACTTACTCCTTCGTCCATTTTAACCTAGAGAATAATACTTATTCATTTATCCGTGTTAGTCGAGATAGCAGTATTTACTGCTTCATCTATGTTAACCTAGATAGTAGTACTTACTGCTTCATCTATGTTAACCTAGATAGTAGTACTTACTGCTTCACCTATGTTAACCTAGATAGTAGTACTGCCTGCTTCATCTATGTTAACCTAGATAGTAGTACTTTCTCCTTCACCCATGTTAACCTAGACAGAAGTGCTTACTCCTGCATCCATTTTAACCTAGATAGTAGTAATTTCTCCTTCATCCATGTTAACCTAGATAGTAGTACTTACTCCTTCATCCATTTTAACCTAGATAATATTACTTACTCCTTTATTCGTGTTAACCTAGATAGTAGTACTTACTTCTTCATCCGTTTTAACCTAGTTAATAGTACTTACTCCTTTATCCATGTTAACCTAGATAGTAGTACTTACTCCTTCATCCAGTTTAACCTAGTTAGTACTTACTCCTTTATTCATGTTAACCTAGATAGTAGTACTTACTCCTTTATCCATGTTAACCTAGATAGTAGTACTTTACTTAGTCCTTCATCCAGTATAACGTAGTTAGTACTTACTCCTTTATCCATGTTAACTTAGACAGTAGTACTTACTCCTTCACCAGTTTAACCTAGTTAATAGTACTTACTCCTTCATCCATTTTAACCTAGATAGTAGTATATACTCTTTCATCCAGTTTAACCTAGTTAATAGTATTTACTCCTTCATCCATTTTAACCTAGACAGTAGTATTTACTCCTTCATCCATGTTAATCTAGACAATAGTACTTACTCCTTCATCTTTGTTAATGTAGCTAAACCACTTAATCCACGTTAACCCAGATAATTGTAGATACTCTTTCATCCATGTTAACCTAGATTGTAGTAGTTAATCCTTTATGCATGTTAACATAGGTAGTAGTAGGTATTCCTTTATATATGTTAACCTAGACAGTAATAGTTAGTCCTTCATACAGTTACTAAATAATATCAGATTTATTGACTAGTGTAAGTTACATATAGAGGACCCCTCTATTTTAAGGGACCTGTATAATGAAATATAAGTCAGCAAAGCGTGTATTAGTCAAATACATAATATACATTTAAATTTTTCATTGACTGTTGTAGCTTACCTGCAGTGTATAGTCAAGTGCATTATGCTATTTCTGTTTATCTAGCATTTATGTGCATGTGATATTTGTAACTAGCCTATATTTTTCTGTCAAGATAAACTTTGTGAGAAATTTTCTGCCATCACCAACTCTGAAAATGAACTTCATCCAGCAGGGTTAACCTTCTTACACAAAATATAAATAAATGCACACATGTGGTTCCCTAGAAATACCAGAACTAAATCCTTATTAAGATTTCAACATGCAGTCTGTAATTCATGACTGAAGTTAAATTGTATTTATTTAACATTTGTTTACTGGGAAAGTTCAACTTAGAACAAAGCCAATTTTCAGTGGAGGCAGAGGGAGAAACGCTCCAGATGCATGTCTTTGTAACATGGGAGGAAACTGGAGTACCTGGAGGAAACCCACATGAACGCAGGAAGGACATGCAGACTCCACACAGAAGGCACCCCAGCTGAAAATCAAACTGGAGAACCTCTTGCTGTGAGGTGACAACACTACCACTGCACCACTGTGCCATCCATGTAGTAAATGTCTTTCCATCTTTTGATATCAGTCATAGTTTAAAGATTACCAGATGCATTTCCCTGACTACTCGTAAAAATGGATGAACTGAACCTGAATGTCATTTAACACACAGAAAAGTCTCAGTAATATATGGTTTAAACCTGAATGATTCTTGGATCAAAGGTATAAGACACAATAGGAATATAAGAACAATAGTAGGCCATAAGATGCCCAGCCATATACACATTTACACTCTTGCCAGCTATGATTTACATTTAGTGCTTACCTACTAAACTGAGCAGGGCTGTACATGATAACCCAGGTGTAAAGTCGCCTGGCAGGCAAAGTATTTTGCTTGATCCATACTGGTAATTTATTACATGGGTTTGGAATACATTGAGGTAGGAACCTATCCCACCAGTGATTCTTGTTTATTTGTTGGTGTAGATTTAGGTCCACAGTGTGGGCATTTGTAGGGTCACTGGTTTTACAAAGAAATGGGATGTGAAATAGGTTTGGGTCTTTCATGGCTCGAAAAGCGAGACACAAATCACCTCAGTGCAGCTGGTATGCTGCTGAGTTTAAAATGAATTGTGCTTATCTATTGGTATATTTTCAGGATTTAAGCCCTTCAATTTTCTTAGTTAAAAATTGTTGGGATCTTTCCATTTGAGCAATATGTTTGGATTTATACATGCCAAAAGACGCATTATACTCACTGATGGGTCTGATAAGACAAGATAAGAGAAAGTTACAACAGTAAGATGACCTCTTGGATCCTAAAGATGTTTCATTGACATTCATGAGGACAGATATGACTGCCTGACTATATTGGAAACATAATAACCAAATGAGAGTTCTTCACATAAAAACCCAGGTCTTTTATGACTGAAATTGTCTGAAGAGGAGTATTTCTTAGAATATACAAGGTTAGAAGTACATAACTTGAAGTTCTATATGATATAGTTTCAACCATATTTGAAAGTCCTCAGTTTGTTGTTAATTGAAATGTGCACAGATCTGAGATTTGTAAGAATGTAAATGTGTTGCTAAGTAAATAACATACATATGTCAGAGTATAATATGGTGTCATTACTAAGTAAACAACATACGTATGTCATAGTATAATGTGTCGTTGCTAAGTAAACAACATATGTATGTCAGAGTATAATATGGTGTCGTTGCTAAGTAAACATACGTATGTCAAAGTATAATATGGTGTCATTGCTAAAATAAACAATATATATATGTCAGAGTATAATATGGTGTCATTGCTAAGTAAACAACATACGTATGTCAGAGTATAATATGGTGTTGTTGCTAAATAAACAATATATATATGTCAGAGTATAATATGGTGTCATTACTAAGTAAACAACATACGTATGTCATAGTATAATGTGTCGTTGCTAAGTAAACAACATATGTATGTCAGAGTATAATATGGTGTCGTTGCTAAGTAAACATACGTATGTCAAAGTATAATATGGTGTCGTTGCTAAATAAACAATATATATATGTCAGAGTATAATATGGTGTTTTTGCTAAGTAAACAACATACGTATGTTAGAGTATAATATGGTGTCATTGCTAAATAAACAATATACGTATGTCAGAGTATAATATGGTGTCGTTGCTAAGTAAACAACATATGCATGTCAGAGTATAATATGGTGGCGCGGCTAAATAAACAACATATGTGTGTCAGAGTATAACATGGTGTCATTGCTAAATAAACAATATACATATGTCAGAGTATAATATGGTGTCATTGCTAAATATACAACATACGTATGTCAGAGTATAATATGGTGTCGTTGCTAAGTAAACAACATATGTACGTCGGACTATAATATGCTGTCGTGAGTGAATCTCCAAATGCTGCTTCTTACTATATACCTAGATGGAAAAATTTTACTCCTGAAATTTCATGCACTTCTTAGCATCCTACATTTTAAAGCAATCAGTCAAGTCATTCATCATCACCATCATCATCATAATCATAATCCTCCACCCCTCTTTTTCCCATCTTTCTATATGGAGTTGTATTGTCATGTCAACTGTCTCCATCCCTCTCTCATGATTCGTCACTCCCACTTCTCTCATACAAACCATCCAGCTTTTTGCCAGATGCCCTCATTTCCTCTTGCCTTCTTCCTCTCTGTCCCAAATCTTCTTCACCAGATTTCCTTTTGCTTTTCCACACAATGTGCCCATACCACTGTAATCTGTTCTCTTTCATCTTCTTTGTAATTAGAGCTACTAGGGCTTCGACTCTGATGCCATCATTTCTTCATCTATGCCACAGTATATATCCTACTATCCATCTCAGGCATTACATCTCTATCACCTGTAGCTTCCTCACCTGCTCTGCCTTCACTGCCCAGGTTTCTGTACTATACACTAGTACATGTTACACCACTGTTTTGCACGGCATACTTTACACTTCTTTGGCATTTTTCTGTCATTCACCACTCCTGACACCCTGTGCCAGTTGGCTGCAGACCCTCTAATTCTGGCTTCGACCTCCTCATTCAGATTTCTCTTCTTCTCAACAACCCCTCTCAGGTACTTGAAACTGCTAACCTGTTCCGCTATTTTTCCTTCGACCTCAGTTCTCAGCTTCTTTTGATTTACTTGTTTCTTGCCATTACATTTGTCTTATATGTACTCAAGTTCGGCCCTGTGTGCCATCGGTTTTGAATTCCATTTCCCTATCCTTTGCTGAAGTTCTTGTTCAGAGAATGTCTGAAATGCCACACTGTCTGAATACAGCCACTCTGATGATCTGTCCTTTCTGATTGTTAATGTAGTACATCAGCAGTATGTACAGCAGTGTGCTCAAAGCTGATGCCTGATGCACACCCTCTCCCACTGGGAACCCCTCTGTGACTCCAAGCATTGTTTGTACTTGTGCCATTGGATGCTACTACAGATCCTGCACTAATTCTCCCAATGGTTTTCAGACTTTCAGCATAACAGGCCTGCCCAACCAGATTTCTTGGGACTTTGTCATATGCTTTCTCCAAGTCTAGAAATGCTAATTTGGCTCTTTCCTCATCTCTAGCTTTTTTTCAGCTGTCTCACTACAAACATTGGGTCAGTTGTGCTGTATCCTGATATGAAGTCAAAGTGCTTGCCATCTTACTTTCTACTACTCTGCATATTTGTTTATTATTCTTGAACTTGGACTTTCACGCAGTGTGACAGGAGTATGATACCTCTCCACTGCCTGTCCACACTTCTGAATGCCCCCTTTGTTCTTGTACACTGGCTCTAGTATACTTAGTCTCCATTCATTTGGGATACACCATTCTCTCCATATGGCTATGAGTATCTTCAGGACCCATTTTTCTCCTAAACTCACCCAACATCTTGATCATATCTGCGGTGACCTTATCTGAGCCTGCTACTTCCCCTGACTTAATTTCTCTTAGTGCTGTTCTAACTTCTTCTAGGAGGAGCTCCTCTTCTTCTTTCATCATAGGCTGTCTGGGATAGTGTAGAATCCTGAAGTCATGTTTAAGTCATTGTACATTGCTGTGTAAAGTTGTTTAAACTAGGTATTAGATCATAATACTGTTATTCATCGCAGAAATATGTTGCTAAAATATCCATTCACCTCAGACTACTTTTTAAAATGTTAATAAATGTGAAAGTATTGTTTTAATTATTTGACTCTGTGTGTTTTTAAGAATCATCTCTCTTATTGTTCTGTCATTTTTTGTTCGTCGATATGTGAATGATCCAATTTCAGTAATTATTTGTTTGCCTTCCACTTTAAGTTGTATGGGGAATCCATTGATCCAAGATGATCTTTGGGCACAACCAAGGCCACTCAGGATGGCACAGGTAACCATGAATATTGTTAAGAAAAAAAACATTTTTTAGTTAGTCTAATTTGTTAACCTGGCTAGATCACTGAATTTGAGGACCATTTTCAGATTCTTCAAGGGAATACAAAGTCAAAGAAATTTAAAAACATGTAAGATATCTTAGACCAGGTTTAATTTTGTAATTAAAATTATAGAACATTTTGGACATACAAGAACAACTGAGCAGAGTACAATGACTATTAAACATTAACAATGTGTGTTAACACAAACACATAGAAAAAATAAACAATCTCATTTCCAAATATTATAAATATTTTTTAATGCAGGGAATAAGAAGTTTAGAATGAAGTAGTTATGCAAAACAAATAGAACACAACAGGTAGTATATATTTACCTGACAAAACATGTAAAGCAGCACTGATAACATGTATTACTATTGATCTTACATAAATGTGTGAAGCAAGAGGGAATACCTCAGGAACAGGATTCTGAACCAAAACAAGACAGAGCTATATATTGTCCAAAGCGAAGCCATTTCAGGGCTGTGCACATTTCAAATTGTATGGTACCCCAATGAGTGAAAGAAGTAGGAGGGACATGTTGTAAGGTGGAGGTAGAGACACATGGAGTAAAGGTGGAAGGGAGAAGAAAGGCAGGAAAAAGGGAAAATATAATGAGATATCTGAAAAAATTATTTTAATTTGCATGCTCTGCTCCTATGCTGTGCTGGTCCAAAGTCTTCTTAAGACACACAGTCAGTTTACTGCTGAATCAGAGACACAGAGCTTTGCATGACTCCATCTGTAGCCTGTTTAAAGCACCAAGCCTTTCAAATTGCACACTGATAAAGAAATATATTTTGCAGCTATAAGCACAGTTACAGATAACTTATTCTATAACAAATGACACATACTCTTTCTGTCAGATTGTAGCATATATTTACAAAGTTTTCCTTCATTACAGATATGAATGATGACTTCTACAAAATACCTCTCTCTGTCCCTTTCTCACATAACTGAACTACTATAATTGTTATATAGAGTGCTAGTCACGCACATAGATTATTATTTCCTCTTGGTATTTTTTTTGGCCTTCTGTGGGAAGTCACATAATGTCTGTTTTCAGACTTTTCTATTGTCCTTTTGTGATTTACTTGTAAGCACTTTGGCTGATGTGAGGATGCCATTAATAGAAATCTGAAATAAACATCTGTACAAGCTGTTCCTATAGAAAAAACATCACATATGCTGAATTTATAAAAATGGATGTCTGTTAATAGATATTTGTTCTGCAAACATGAGAAAATCATGTAATCCTTGCTTTCCAATATTGCTTTGTTAGGCATTTTCTTTTTGATGCTGTGAAGAGAAGTCTGTCTGTTATACATATAGTATGAATGCACATTTTACATTGCTAAACTCTATACATATATTCAAGCAAATGTTTTATTCTATGCTTTATCTTTCAGCATATTTACAACAGAATTAATTTCAGCCTCATATTCATAATATCTAACAATTCCCTCTTTTTTTAAACATACTCAAAACATTCTATATAGAAAACACATTAAGAAACGAAACCTTTAGTCTTTTTTTGTGATACAAGTCAAAATGCAATTTTACATAGTTAATACAATAATATTAAGTATTACTACCAAAACTGAATGTATTTAACAACTTTGTATTTTGCAGACCATTCTGTGGAAATATTTAATCAATAATGAGCTGTGTCTGCTTTAGTTTTATTTTTTAACTTGATTTATTCTTTTGCAATCACAGAATTTAATTTACGACTTAGTACTCTTTCATTAACTCTTTGCAACTGTTGAATTAACTATAAGAGACAAGAATCATATACTACTGCAAGCATTTATACACTACTGAAAATATACAGTTCCAGTGTCATTTTAATCATAACATTGTGGTCATGTCTCTGAACTGCCCTTTAACATCCTGGTTGACAGTGAAGTGAACATAAAGTATTGAACTGGGCTTAGATATTTGAATGTAATTGTTTCAGTATATTTAATACCTGAGGATTTAAAAAAAAACCATGATTTATACACTAGAGAATGCTATGTACATATTACTCCATTAGATGTATAAATACACTATTTTAATATAATTTTCCTTTAACTGGGGTAAAACCAGTGATATTACAACTTGACAAATTACTTTTGAACTTATTACAATGTATCCTGTGCAGTATGTATTTACACAGACTGCTTGCTATTTATGCATTTCAGTCTAGTAGGTACACTGAACCCATTTTTTCTTTATATATTCATTGCTAGACATTAATTTCATTTGCACTGAATTCTTCTGTGTTTGCACATACAAAGACTATCAGTTGTACTGAATTCTTCTGCATTTGTACATACAAAGACTATAAAGTACATTTAGTCTAATCTTACAAATGTAATAACATTAAAATTAAAATTGGAAAATGTTTATGTCTCTTTAGAAATATCTAGTGGAATTGACACCAAAGGCATTTGTTCTGTCATTTTAAACTACATAGTCAGCAATTAAAAACATTCATGCCTTTTTATGCCAACATTGTTTTGCCAAAAACATATTAAAAATAGTGACCATTCTTGCTAATAGAAACATTTATGCATTTTGCATATCTTTATTCTGTCTTGTATAGCTTTAATAAAGCAATTTTAAATCATCTCTTGTATAGCTTTGCAGTTTAACATGTTGCAAATACAATTTAATACTAAACAATATAATAATAACTAACATAAAATATCTTGGACTTTCAGATTTAATATGTTTACCAGTGTTTCTTATGCACTAATACCTGTTTTTTCATTCCCCCCTAAAAGAGTATTGTCAAGAAGGAATTAAATATTATTTTTTTCCTGTAGCTCTATTTCAGACCCTTGTTGTTTATTTTTTTCTGTAGCTTTATTTCAGACCCTTGTGCAGTACTGCTTATACAGTCAGTGTAAAACTCAGAAAGTACATCTCCCCCTGTAGTACTGCAGCACTGTTTACCTGCTTTATGCTGTGAGAATAGAATGTATGTCAGCCCAACACTTTGGTTATACATTTACTTTATTAGGTTATTAAACTATAGACCCCTGTCTGATTTGATCATTTTTTTATAAAGCTTTTGCTGTTTATTACCACTAGTAGACATTTACACCCTCCTGCACAATTGATTTGAACTGTATGTATACTATAGCCCATTTGCTGGCTGTACTTGATGCAACTGAGGTTTTTTTTTTTAACATTTACTTGCAAACAGATTATCAGTGACATCTATGCACAATTGTGACATTTTATTACAATTACCAAACAGTGTTGACTGTAAACATTTTAACAATTATGTTTTAATAACAATAATGTTTTAGAAAAACTCAAGCTACTTGTCTGGCAATCAGTCTTGTTGTTTATCTTATTTTTCCAACATTTCCTGTAACTATTCATCTAGTCTAGGAAGGTCTGAGCTCACACTTTATACTCTATAAACTATAGTTAATTATTTTGGCATTTTTCCTTTAATTTGATTGCGATTTGCATAACTATGCATTTATACTACATAAATAGACATTATTTTATAATTAGCTTACATGGATTTCAGTATTTTTTATTTGTTTATTTAACTGCCCTACCATTAATTTTACAAAAAACTGTTTGACTAATACCATCTGTGATTTTATTTCTTTTTAAAATTCAGAACTTTAACTGTTTGGTGTGGTGTTACTATACAATTATATAAAAAAAATTGTAAAAAACAAATAGATATTAGCTTAACTAACACATGTTTATATTTACATTATTTATATTTGCTGTTGTCTGCCTGTTATTCTTGTGTATTGTAACAGATGTATTTTAGATGAAAAGAAAATATATGCATGTCTGTCTTGTATCTTTATATCTTTATACAAGCATGTCAGTCTTTTGACTTGAAATCTTTACTCTTATTATTATTTTTATTTAATTTTATGCACTAGAACTGCTTTGTGTAACTATTTTTATTTAATTTTTATACACTAAAACTGTTGTGTACCTTTTAACTATGCTATTAGAATAGCAGTTATATGGCCTACTTTACTGTACAACTGATAAATGTCTTGCTTTAACTGAATGAAAGTAAAACATTTAAAAATGATTTGTCTATACATTAGATCTTAGCATGTATGCTTAACCATTTTCAAAACATAAACATATTATAAAATATATTTCTTTTGCACAGATTAGCTGTAGTTTCCTGTTCTTTTTAAGCTCAGCTGTTATACGGAGGAAGTCAGTATTTTCTTTATCCTGCAACTGCTGTTCAATAGTTTCCTGTAATGTTGCATGGTCTTTCTGATATGTCTCAGGAGCCTGTTCTGCTGAATCTGAAACTCCTATGCACTTTTGAAAAGATGTATGTATAACTTGTCTGAGCTTCCTGAACTCATTGTGTCTGTCTTTTAAAAGTTTATTACATTCTTTTGTAACAAAATGTACTAGAGGTTCTATCAGTAACTGATTTGACTGTTGTTGCAATTCTGAAATAAACCTTTTACATCTGGTGATAGAACATAACTGTCTAACATTTGAATATAATGTCAACATATTAGTGGCATGTACTGTATTTTTATGACATTGTACACGCAATAAACATTTTTTATACCACACATGATTTTGTTTCAGATATCAGTCAAATATTGTAATCCATTTGCTTAACGCCTTACTATCAACTTGCAATCCATTTGCATAACGCCTTACTATTAACTTGCCCTAATAAGGTTTTACATTTGCTAATATGCTGTATATACATTTATTCTGTTATTATTATTACCTCTATGGCATTCATACTGTATGTAACACAGAATAATTTTCTTACCAGTCAACAGAGAGGTAGATGGCCAAGCTGCTTTACTGAAGATGATTGAAAAGTCTCTGTAGTCACTTGTGAAGTTGGTACAGCAAAACTGGAAGTTTCAGTCTTACAACTTTGTCTTGTACCTTTTCTGGAGAATTTATGGAACTGCTCCCATTCCTGCAATGCAGTCTCTCCGGATTTAGACGTCTAATGAACTGTACTGCTACAAACTGTAGAAAACTGTAGAAATCTGAAGTACTTCACATAAACGTTTGTTACTGTGCTTTTACAGGAGTGACCTTATACAAGGCCTTACCCACACACTCCCCCTATCTTTGGATCCAGGCTAGGAACGTTGTCAGAGGGTCACCATTGAAAAATGTATTTTAATTTGTGTGCTCTGCTCCTATGCTGTGCTGGATCCAGAGTATTCTTAAGACACACAGTCAGTTTACTGCTGAATCAGAGACACAGAGATTTGCATGACTCCATCTGTAGTCTGTTTAAAGCACCAAGCCTTTCAAATTGCGCACTGATAAAGAAATATATTTTACAGCTATAAGCACAGTTACAGATAACTTATTTTATAACAAATGACACATACTCTTTCTATCAGATTGTAGCATATATTTACAAAGTTTTCCTTCATTACAGATATGAATGATGACTTCTACAAAATACCTCTCTCTGTCCCTTTCTCACATAACTGAACTACTATAATTGTTATATAGAGTGCTAGTCACGCACATAGATTGTTATTTCCTCTTGGTATTTTTTTGGCCTTCTGTGGGAAGTCACATAATGACTGTTTTTAGACTTTTCTATTGTCCTTTTGTGATTTACTTGTAAGCACATTTGCTGATGTGAGGATGCTATTAACAGAAATCTGAAAGGAAACATCTGTACAAGCTGTTCCTATAGAAAAAACATCACGTATTGCTAAATTTATAAAAAAGGATGTCTGTTAATAGATATTTGTTCTGCAAACATGAGAAAATCATGTAATCCTTGCTTTCCAGTATTGCTTTGTTAGGGATTTTCTTTTTGATGCTGTGAAGAGAAGCCTGTCTGTTATACATATAGTATGAATGCACATTTTACATTGCTAAACTCTATACATATATTCAAGCAAACTTTTTATTCTATGCTTTATCTTTCAGCATATTTACAACAGAATTAATTCCAGCCTTATATTCATAATATCTAACAATATCTATAGTGAATCTGCTGTAGAAATATAAGAAAGAAAGAAATGAGGACAGGTGGAAATGTTTTAGGAGTGAAAATATTTGTGTGGGGAGATGCAGGGATGTAGTTGAGGTCAAGGCCTGAAGTGTTGTTTTAGGGCCGTGCAAAAATGTGAACATAACTATTTAATTGTGGCAAGTATTTATTCCCATAGTTTGGGGACTTTGATTGCTGCTTGCAAGTTCAGTGGGGGGCGGTGCAAAGAGAGCCAGTGTTGGTGGAAAATGACTAGATTATATTGCAAGTCTACCTACCAGAAAGAAAAATTATTCTAGTTGTAGAAGCTTGAAGCATTTTGGCAAATCACTGAGGACTGAAATCATTAAATAATGACAGACATTTGAGTTACAGACTTTATACCCTTTGGAAAATCAATGCTATTGCAAAACCTGATATTCTATCAACTTTCTAAGTTTACAAAAGAACTATATAAACATTGCCCCTATTTTTGGGCCTTTGTCTCTCAATTACTTTTGGCTTTGTCCAGATGTTTTGCACTAAGAGGTTGAAAGGTATGATGACAAGCAGTCTAAACTGGTTGATACAATCTGTGGTCATTTGAATGGAGGATAATTTTTCCCTAGGTTTTTCAATTATGAATGCCCATATAAAAATTTGCTTTATGATAGATATTCTGTTTTCTGGGAATAACTAATGAGCAGTTTTACACAGCCAAAAGAGTAGTTATCTTATCTTTCACTTTGTTTTTTTTTTTTGTGTGTTTTTTTGTGACTTTGGATATTCAGTTTTTGATTTAGTCAAATGCCCAGAGGTTTCTAGTTATTTGTTTTGTGCTGAATTGATTGTACTAGTTTTTGGAGTTTGGGACAATTTTTGTTGAGTACCAAATAAAATTATTTTTTTGCCACTGAGTACTACTAGATGTATGCTGGAAACCCAGAAGTCAAGCTGGAACAGGTCCTCTTCTAAGACCTTTTTCTAACTTGAGGGGGGGGATGTTGGACGTATATGCTACCATATCATCTGCATAGAGAATAGTAGGTAATCTGATGAGATCTGCTGAAAGTTTAGTTATAAAAACAAGGAAAAGGAATGAGAAGAAGGCCGCATCCTTCAGGTACCTCTTTTTTCAAAGGGGAGGAACTGGAAGATATGGAAACTATTTTCACTAAGAAGCTTCTATTAGAAAGGAAAGCTTTGAATTAGGAGGTGTTTTTTCCACTAATCCCAGCAGCAGCAAAGGTATTAAAGATCAGGTTGCAGTTAATAAAGTCAAAGACCTTGGTGAGGTTTATAAAAACGGCTCTAGTAAGATATAATTTCTCTCTCTTCCCGCTTAAAAGGATCCCCTCTAAGACTATTTGGCTATTATAGTAACATTTCTACCTATCCAGAAGACATGTTGATGCCAGGAGAGGGTAGATTATTTCTGAATGAGGGTAAAGATCTGAGAGTAAATAAGCTTATATGGTATGTCACAGAAAGACTAAAGAGGGATCTAAAGTCAGCATATTAATTTGGATTTGGAATTTTAGAAAGGTTTTGACTAATATTGTTTTCAGACTGTGGGGATTATGTTGTGGTTGATGGACATGTTAAAGATGCAATGAACAGAGGTAAAGAAGTGAACCTTCCACAGTATAGGAAGACAAGAGTGCAAACCATGAGACTCGCAGGCTCATCATGTAGGAATGTATCATGGTGCATTACGAGAGGATGTGGCAGCCATTTCTAATGATTAGTGTATGCATTCCAAGATGCCTTCCTCACCTAACACTTGGGCCTTAAAAGCTTCTTCTCTGCTTACATTTTCAGATTTGGGTCTGAACCATTCCTCATAGGGGTCTCTTCAAGTTCCTTTTCCATTAAGGCCATAGGCTCACTCATGAGTGGTGGTATTGATGTTGACACCCAGTGGGGAGTTGCTGCCCTTGATCTTTGTGGCTGTAATGCTGATCTTGCCATCAGTATCAGTGTTTCTGACCTTGGCTCTGTCAGGGTCAGTGCTTTCAATAATGCCATGTGTCGACCTTCCCTATACAGTCCCTGATGGGACAATTTTTTCTATCCCTGTAGTAATCTTTTTAACAACTAACTTCAAGATCCCTGACTTTGACCAGATTGATGATGGCTGCTCTGTTCTTGAGAGTTGGTGTCAACTCATTAAGTTTAAAATTTGGGACCTAACATCTCAACTTTGTTTTGTGGTCTAGCATCATTTGGCATTGATCCTTCACTGTCAGTGGCCAAGGTCACAGCTTTGAGGCTGTTGCCAGTCTTAATTCTGATAATGCAAGCTTCCTTGAATGAGCTACTCCTGCCATGATTCAGGACCTCTTTTAGCTGTGGTTACCAACATTCAACCACCTCCAGGCCAGGGCAGAGAGAGCAGGGGATCTCAGTAAGATGCAGTGAATGTGTATGGACTACAATCTTCTCCTCTTCATTTCTCCTCTCTTATGTCTAAGGATTAGGCAAAATACAAGAGGAAGCATTTGCACTCTGCTGATGTGACCACCCACCTACCCTTGACTGGACACTAACCAGTAGGGAAACTCTCCCACCCTTATGCCCAATGACCCCAAGTTTGCTGAGATATTGGAGCTCATCCAGGCAAAAGCAAAATGGTCTCAAGACACTCCTCCAAGTCATAGGAAATGTTTGCTGGAGCCTTCCATTCCCCCCATGCTGTCATCTTGGGTAGTTGCCCTTGCTGATGAAATGGTTTTAAAATGTAAGGAAGCGCTCCAATGTCATAACACTTACAAAGTCAAGTAACGTCCCGTGGCCACCAAAGCATTGTCATAGCTAGTCATGGAACCTTTTGGTTGACTCTATTGTTGCCTCAGCTGCTGTTATGAAGGCATCTGAACTTCAAGCCAAAGCTGCCCATCCCCATAAAAAACATTCCTATGCAAAGGGAAGGCTGGGGAAATATGTTTTCATCATCCAGTTTTTCCTTAAGAGAATTAAACTACATCATGCACATGTTCATGTTTTAGAGGAAGTTCATGAAAACTGTTCACATTATGGAAGAGTTATCAGGCTCTGACCTAAATTGCAGTTCCAGCTGAGAACTATCGGGATGGAGGCTAACCAGACCAGTGCTGCAGATGATTCTGTCAGGATGGCAGATTCAGGACTGGCTGCCTGTTGCTATGCCTGACTCTACCTAGCAGAATTTGCCAAAACAGCAAAGGTTGATTTCATGAATGCTTCATTTTAAAGAACATTGCTGTTCAAACCTTCAGAAAAGTCTAAGTTAGAAAGCAGAACAGCAATTACCAAATTCCTCTGTGTCCATTTTAGAAAAAACAGCCGAGCCAGCAATATCACTGATTTCAGATTTTGAGGTTCTGTCAGAGGTTACAGACGTTGTACCAGCTTCCAGAATATTTGATCACCAACAGGAGCAGGTTTTTGACAGACTATTTATGGGTACTATGGTCTTTACTCAGGAGGAAAGCAATCTACCCCCTGAGATTTTTCCCAACTGCTCCTCTGGAGGTCATCTGTCCCTCCACCTGTCTAACACATAGTATTCAATGGATATTCATTTATTTCATATCCACACCCAAACAGTAATGTCTCACTTTACAAGATATCCCACCACATCAAAAAACTATGACCAGGAAAGAGTTCCATAGCCTGCTCCTTAAAAGAGCCATCAGACCAGAAGGGCTGGCATTTTTACTGAAGGAACAAAAGACCACAGGCCTATCCTCAGCTTGAGAAGTCTGGTTAGTTGCAATGCAGTCTGTTCTGCCTTGTATAATCAAAGGAGACTTTGGACCTCCAGGACACATACCTCTGGATCAATATTGTCAATGAGTCTGGGTTTTTTTTTTTTTGCAGGAGTATTTCACTTCCATGGCAAGCATAATTTTAATTTACATGACTGCTACAAATTCAAAAGAAGGAAGTTATTTACGATGGTTACATTGAATTTTAGTTAACTTCGACTTCAATTGCAGTTTTATTGTAGTACTTAGTTCCTAACCACTGAATACATATCAACGTGAAACAATGATTGTGATGCATTAGCCTTAAATAACCTCACATTGCTTGTAATATGTTTGTTAACATATTACAAGTAATGTGATTTTTTTAAAAAAAGATTTAATGCCAGTAAGCAGTTCACAACAGAATGCCAACAAAAGCTACACAGAAAGCTATAGACAAAGCCAAATAGGAGTGTCCTCCGAGCATAACTGTATACTAATCCACAGTAATTAGCCCACAAAGGAAGGCAATAAAGGTGGCAGTATCTCCATATTCTTAAAATACATTTAATATCTAGACTTGTTATACAAGATTAAGGCCTGGAACTCCTCTTTGTCCAACTTATGGTTAACAATGTCCTTTATCATGTCATAGTTAACGATAAGACCCTCTCTATGCCCCCTCAACCCATACCTCCTACCTAAGTAGCATGGACTCTGTATGCATTAAGCCAAACATCATTCTCCTAGGAGACTTCAACCACCCCTCCATTAACTGGGAGACATATATATATATATATATATATATATATATATATATATATATATATATATATATATATATATATATATATATCCTCAAATATGTATGCCCAAAGATGTCTGGACTTCATCAATACAAACTGTCTGGAACAGTTAGCACACCTACTGGGGAAATATAATCCTGGACTTGGTCCTTGCCAATATAGGGCAGCATTGCTCCCCACCAATTGTAACTTCCTCTCTGGTCATATCAGACCATAAATTGGTGACACTCACCTTAACACTAAATCTTGAAGCATTTTACAATACCTCAGTAGTCAGATTATGTCAAAGTTAATCTACTAAAACTGAGTAATGACCTGACTAAATTCAAAAGCCCCTTACATCTCATCACCACAATGCTTATGTACAATGCCTTACTGCCAAATTTTATGCACAAATAAATAGCTGCATAAATGCATGTTTCCCTGAGAAGTAAATGTAGTGCCAAATTTATAAATAAATTTCTGTAGTAGATTATGACAGGGAAAGGTCTCATATTTAGTTATCAATGTCTTTGTTCTTTGTTTCATTTCCTTGTAGCATAAGCAATTCTTAAGATTTGAACAGTTTTTGTATGCAAACGATGGATTATCTCCTAGTAATGACCTAAGTTCTGGTATAACCATCTAAATTCCCCAGTTATTACTAATAATATTTTTTATGTACTTTGTTCTCAAATTGTAAGTAGTAGTATATCTCATCTTATTAGATCAATTATTACTAATAGGCATTTGTCCTGCATTATATCTAAAATAAGGTTGGCAAGTAGTTTCTCTTTCCCTTAACACATCACTTTTTATATTATTTAACATTGTTTCATTATAGTCTCTTTCTCTAAACTCTTGTAACATTTCATCTAACTGTTCAGTACAGATCTCTTCCTTAGTATTTAATCTACATGTATGTTTAAACTGACCCTTCACTATTCCTTTAAATACATGTCAACCACGCATGCTTCTATTGTGCAAATATCAATTCACATGCACATCTTTTTATACATACGAGTATCAATTCTCCCTTCACTTACTGTTATTTCTATATCTAAGAATCTAATCTGGGTCATACACTGGCACTGCATCTCAAATTATAAAAATTCTGTAGATTGATTCAGAAATATAAGAAAAGCTTCCAATTCATCTTTCGTCCCTTTCCATATTAAAAATATATCATCCACAAATCTTTTGAAAAACAAAACTTTTTCTCTAACTGGACCATTATAAATAAATTCTTCTTCCCATTTACTTAATGATAAATTTGCATAGGTGTTGGCGATTGGTGTCCCCATCGCCACACCAGAGGTTTGATGGTAATAATGTTGGTCAAAAATAAATATATTGTTTTCACAGACCATTTCTAGCAACTCACAGATTGTTGTGATTTCCCTGTTAGACATTTTACTTTGATCAGTCAGTATCTCCCTAATTACTTCAACACCATATTGATTAGGAATCCTAGTAAAAAGGGATTTTATATCCATAGTTACAAAAAAATAGATCAGCAAAATCTATTTGATGAACCCATTGTGAAAAACAGTCCAAAAATTGTTTTGTATCTTTAATATAACTCTGGACATATTTCAGATATCCACTAAGAATTTCTTGTAAGTATATAGAAATTGGTTCAGTGATCCATCCTCTGCCTGAGACAATAGGCCTCATTGGAAGATGGATCAAAGATATGTGGACTTTGGGAAGCCCATATAAAAATGGCAACACAGGACAGGGGACTGTCATAATTGTTGCTGCTGTAGTCTAATATGCAGCAAAAATAAATTTCAGCATTGTGTTATAGATAAGGAATTTATCTTTAGCTGTTCCACAACTTGTAATATCTATACTATTATTTATTTTGCAAGTTGCAAAAAATGCAGTGCTTTCTATGTAGGGAAGTCATATTGGAAACTTAAAGAACGTATAATAGAGCACAATGTGGATATTCATAGGAATGTACAAAGCAAAGCCTTAGCTAAACACAACCATGAATATGAAGATGAACATTGGTTTATGTTTAGAGGTATTCAAACGATAAGTAATACAATAAGATGGGGGGTTTATTAATAATGGATTAGAGTTATGTGAATATAAATGGATAATTCATTTATGTGCAGATAAGGTTCCTGGTATCAAAACAAGTATTAGTTTAAAACCTGCATTGAATAAGCAAGCTTGCTTAAAATAATTGTTTGATTGATGTCAATTGATGTTTTTAATTGTTTCTAATTAATTTATTGGATGCAGTATTTAAATTAATGTTTTTATGGGACGTTTAAGCACTGAGGAAGGATTGTTTGATCTGAAAGCTCTGTGAATACAACTGAGTTGATTTTATGGCGTTTGCTAGAATTTCGTTACTTTTCTTGGTTTGGTATTTTTTTAACACTGAGCTTTATCATAGTGCAGTTCCATTGTTGTATTTTTATTCATCTTGTGGCAGGAGATGGTTACCTGGTCTATCTGACTTGAGAAATACACAAAAGGACTCATACTGTAGTCATTTTATTGGCTAGAGGGCATATTATTTAGTTTTCTATTTTTTCTGTGTTGCTATAAATTTTGCATGTTTGCATAAGTTAGCAGTGCCCTGTACTGTAGCAAACATGTAGAAAGCACATTTTCTCTGTAAAATAATCCATAAAACTGTAACCTGTAAAGCAGCAATATGATGCAATTACCTTGTGTGCCAACAAGCTTAGAGCAGCTAGCTGGGCCTCAAGTGGCAGACCTAAAGACTGAGGAGAATTCAATATTGTATAAATATTAAAGTTAATAGAATTTTGTACTGTTTATCTTAATCTGCCCCAATAATGTACCCTTATTAGTCTGCACAAACAAAGCAGCCTTAATAGCCTTCTAACCCCAATACACCATCCCCCTGTAACTCACAAATCAAAGGACTGGACATTATGCATATATAAATGACTATGTTCTCTGTAGCCAGCTTGGTGGATATGGGCATCTTGAGACAATGTAGCAATTGTCTCACATTTACTAATAATCACTTAATCCTTAAATAATTAGACACAGTATGTGAGATGTGTAATTGCACAATGACACTGGAGGCTAAACTATCACATACAAGTCCACATCCGGTTGTCAAAAGCAAAAACACACAACACCCACATCACATAACATACAATACACACATAGACTAACATATGCTGAGAGATTTAAAAGCAATCTTCCTAAACAACAAAGAGCACCTAGACTACCCACTGTCAAATTTTGCCTCAGTAAGCCCAAAGGCACCTAGAAAAAACAACACCTAACACCACACATACTGTCACTTTCAGCGGAGCCTCAAACACCAAGTCCCTAAGGGAAGCAATCACACTTCCCAGGACTATCATTATAGGGGACCCCATTGTAAGATATATTGATGCCCCTCTAACCAGGCTGAACAAGGAAAAGGTAACTGTTAGCTGTTTATCTGGAGCCAGGATCTGCCAAATCACACACGCACTCACGTCACTGCACCACAGGTACCAGTATGATTCTATCATAGACCATGTAGGTGTAAATGACCTGAGATGCACCTCCCTGGAATATATGAAGAGAGACATTATGGAACTATCAGGCTGTGTGTGTCAGGCTGGTATAAGCCTAGCATTGAGCAGTATATTACCATCACTGAGGGTGATACAATGATACAATGCTACCATGTATCACTGAGGATTATACCATAATATGAGCAAAGATTATTGATTTCAACAACTGTCTTTCTGGTATCATTCTAAGGGGATCCAATATTTCTCAGCTTGTAAGGATGTGGTCAACAGACAACACTGCTTTGCCAAGGATGGTCTGCACCTTTCCCCTCTAAGCTTTCAAATACTGACTAAGGTTTTGTCCGTCCCCATAGTGCCCTTTTTAGGCAATGCTAAATTGACAAACCTACTGACACAGCAAAATCAACTGAACAGAACCTCAAGGTGTTACTGCTCAATGCCAGGAGCCTAAATAAAAAAAACTACATTCCCTCCAAGCCCTCCTCACACTTAAGAATACAAATATCTGTGCAGTTACTGAGACATGGTTTAAAGTGACAGAGAGTACTCTAGCAGTGCAAGGTTTCAGTGCCTTCCACACTTTAAACCAGTAGCTGCACAGACAAGGGCTAAAGGTGGAGGTATCTCAATATACATCAATAAGAAGCATACCTTCTAGGGTGGTCAGACAGGATGATGTGCTGGAGTTCCTCCATGTGCAGACCACTATAAACAAAATCCCTTACCATATCCTAGCCAGTTATAGGTCACCCTTCATGTCCCAAGAAGCTCACATTGTATACTTGGACCTACTGAAGACACTTACCATCCAACCTAAGACCTTACTCATGGAAGATTTTAATTACCTCTCTATAAATTATGAATCTTACACAGCCTTAGTTCTACAAACATAGAGATCCCTGGACTATATAAACAGAAACACCCTTGACCAAATAGTTAATATCCCCACTAGAGGCTCCAGCATACTGGACCTAGTGTTTATAAGCATGAGAGAATGCTGCACCCCCACTCCCCCAATGTCTCAGCCTCCCTGGAAAGATTGACCATAAAGCTATTTTCTTCAAAATCAAAATCAATTGCATAATACCATTAAAACCAGTAACAATTACGAAGTACTCCAAGGCAAATTACAGTACCTTTTATTAAGTGATGGTTTGACAAAAGTTGACGCCCTTCCGGACCTTGAGAGGACACCAGCCTATGCTGAATTGCTCTCAGAAACTCTGTACAACCATGTCAATGGCTGCATAGAGGCTGCTGTACCTACCAGAAGTAAGTCCAGAACTAGTCCCAGAAACAAACTGCCCTGATGGCATCCTAAATTAAACATAATATACAACAAAAGGAAAAATAATTATGGCAGAAATCAGGACAGGTAATTCCCATAAAGATAAAAACTCTCTCATAGGATCATAAGATCATAAGAAGTTACTAGGCTATTGGACCTGTGACCCTTACAAGCCTAGCCAAGAATTTAGCCCATGTTCCAACAAGTCAGCACCCTATGCCACTGTCCAGCAAGGACATAGGTGGAATCTCGGGGTATATTTTCTGTTCTCCATCCAGTTATCCAGGTTGTGCTTAAAAAGGTTTAATGAGGTACTCTGCTTTACATGGAGAGGGAGTCTATTCCACAAAAGGGGGAGTCTCTGGGACACAAGTCTGTCCTCCCAACAAGTCCTATTGATGTCACAGACCAGGTTGAGGTCTCGTGTGCGGGTTACTTGAGTGAAGCATGACTTGCAGATATTCAGCAGTCCCATCAGGACGGGGTCTGAGATTGCTTTGTATGCCAGACAGAGTTCACCTCTGAGGAGTCTGTAGGAGACTGAGTAGAGAGACAGGGCTTTTAGCCTATCTGTGTAGGGTAGATGTTTGAGGCCTTGGATTCTCCAGGTGAGGAATCTCTGCAGTCTCTCCAGCTGTTGCATGTGTTTTGTGAGGTACATGCCAAAAGGGTCATTGTATTCAATAATTGGTCTTATAAGGGAATAATACAGAGATGTTATGACCACCTTGTCCCTGGATGTGATACCCTTACTAATGAGGTTGCCATGTAGAAAGCTTTCCATACAACTGAGGCAATATGGTGATCAAAAGTCAGTTTGCTATCAATCTGGGTTTCCAAGTCCCTCACAATTGATTGCTTGCTTAGTGCCTTATTATCAATGTGATAATTTGTGGGGACGTCATTCTTCCCAAAAGGGATGATGATGCATTTTTTGGCATTCAGTCTGAGGCCATGTTTTGGGCACCAGTCATTTGTTTGGGTAAGACCCTCTTGGAGGATGTCCACATCACTAAGGGAATCGATGACAGTACCCAGCTTGCAGTCATCTACAAACTTGGTCAGCCATAGCCCACTAGATTTGGCCAGCACCTCTGAGAAGTATATCCCAAACAGCAGAGGTCCCAAGACCGATCTCTGGGGTACACCGCTTGTTATGGGTCTACTACTTGAGGAGGCGTCCCCTGTTTTGACTAGGTGGGTTCTATCAGTGAGCCAGTTTGCTACCCATCTGGTAACATATGGATTGATGCCTTGTTGAGAGAGTTTATCTATTATACTTGAGTGGGAAATAGTATCAAAGGCCTTGGCCAGGTCAAGGTAAGCGCTCTGCACCATCTTCCCCTTGTCTATGACCTTGGTGACTAAGAAGCCAACCAAATTTAACAGGCATGACCTCCCCTTGACAAAACCAAACTGTGTGTCTGGAGATTGCCAATGTCCTTGTTAATGCGGTCCATGATAATCTGCTCCATGGCCTTGCAGATCAGGCTAGTTAGGCTGATGGGTCTATAATTTTCTAGATCGGTGGATGTTCCGCCTTTGTGCAAAGGGATGACAGTAGCTATCCTCCACTTTGCTGGGATGAAGCCGGTACACAGGCTTTGGTTGAATAGGGTGCCTAATGGTGCTGCAAGTTCCTGCCTGAGTTCATGTAGGATGCAGCCTGGGATGTTATCGGGTCCCATGGAGGCTGTATTTTTTGCTTTTGAGATTGCAGTGATGACTTGCTCCCTAGAGATAAGGAGAGGTGGGCAGGTACTGGGGATGTCCTGTTTTACTGATGGGGGGGGCAGAGGAGTGAAGTTTTCACTGAACTTGTCTGCCAGCAGTTTCGCTATATCTACAGGGTTTGTGTATGTGGTGTCCTTGACCACCAGTTCTGAGCAGATCTGGGTGCTTTCCTTAAGATTGTGGACATATGTAAAGAAAGCCTCTCATGAAAGTAAATAAGCAACTTAGGGGGCTAATTAGGTCAAGCAAAGCCAACTTTGAGGTTAAGATATCCTCCTAGGTGAAAGACAACCATAAGGTTTTCTTCAACTATGACAGAATCCTGAAGGGCAGCACACAGCAATGTGCTAAACTGGTGGTTAGTAGAGCCACATTTACTAAGCCTGGCAATATAATAAACCTAAATTCAATTTCAACTTTACCCCTCTCTCAACCCCAACCATCTCCCCAATAATACATTCAATCATAACCCCTCTAACTATAATTAGAGAGCACATACTGGCTGCACTCACTAAAGCCAAGAACAAAGCCTCAGTGGGTCCCAATAACATCCAGGATGCCTCCTGAATAGTCTGAAATATGACTTATCTAGTCTTAAAACAGGCTTTGTGCCATGTGACTGCAGGACTGTGATAGTCATCCCCTTTTATAAGAGAGGACCTTTAAAAGATCCTGGAATCTACAGACCCATTTGTCAGACTAGTCTTATTTGCAAACTCATGGAAAGAATTATCATGTAAATTATCAACATGGACATAGAAGCTCTCCAGACACTGGATCCATCCCAGTTTAGCTTTGTCAAACAAAGACCATGCTTACTGAATCTGGTGGACTTCTTTGACCTGAAGAAGTCTCACCACCAGGTGGGACGAAAAGCGCTTTGTGTTCACAGTTGTTTTATCATTTAATTTATATATATTCTGTATTTTTTATTATTTTTGCTTGTGCTATATCAAAGAAAAGGAACTACAGTACTTAGAGTGGACTTACCTTCTTCTGCAAGTGTCTTGGATTGTTGTTTGGTCTCCTACTTTTCCTGGTTTTGTGTTTTCTTTGAAAAGATCACTAAGGCAATGGATGAGGGGAAAACTGCCTACCTAGAGCTGACTAAGGCATTTAATATAATAACCCATAATACCCCATTGCACTGTCAACAAACTTACAGAACTACTTATAACCCCCTTTAGAATATATTGGATAGCTAGCTGTCTCAACTGACTTGGTATCTACTTCTCAGATGTTAACAATGTCAAAGGCCTGATTGCCTCTCATTGATGGGACCCAGGAGTTTAGAATGGGTGAGGCCACCTCCACAAAGAGGCCAGTCACCATAGGAGTTCCCCAGGGCTCTGTGCTAGGACCACTCCTCTTTAGTATCTACTTCTCTGATGTCAAAGCCAATGTCAAAAGCCTTTGGCTAACCAGGTTTGCAGATGATTGCAAACTGGGGACAGTCATTGAATCCCCCCAAAATTGAGAACACCTTTCAGGAAGGTCTAATATAGACAAAACTTGGTGCCAAAGCTGTGGCTTAAAACTCAATACCAAGAAATACATTATAGTACTTTTTGGGAAGTATGTCACCTCAGGTAACTACATCATCAATAAAACACCCTTAAACATTGATTCACTAGTCATGAATCTGGGAACTCATGTAGACAGTATCCTAGCCTTCGACCAACATGTTCAAAGAGGTCATCATACCACTGTACTCAGGCCCATATAGAGTATAATGCTATGTTTGGTATGTACCTGACCAGGCACATGCAGCAACTGGAATGTCCACAATGGTTTCTTAAAAAAAGAATGCTTGGCATCATAAAGACTTCTGAGAGGTGATCTTTGCCTGCCATACAAGGCAACCCTGGACCCTGTTTTGATGACTCTTTTGCCCATCCACAAAACAAACAGCATCAGAACTACTAGATTAAAATATCAAAATTTTACTTGCAACATAAATAGGCCATGTTGGTGAGACAGATACATTTCTCAGATAATTCCCATTCTCTGGAACAGGCTCCCCATCCATGTGAAGCAGAACTGCTCCCTATTCCTATTTAAAAGTAACTTGGACCAATGGATGGGTGATCCGAAATTCACCCCTGATCTGGCTCCTATGTCTCGGATGGACAGAAGCTGTCAGTAAACCAACCTCTATGAATCAAATATAAATCATGTGTGGCTCACATTTGGGTTGCACAGCTAGGCTTTTAAGGGCCCTTGTGGTCGTTATCCTAGTACATACCTATGAGCCTAATTAACCAAAGCCAGATATAACCAGACCACCAAGGTGAAGAATATCTGCAAAGCCTTCTTTAACTACATTAGAAACAATGCCCAGCACTACACAGAGCCAATAGAAAAGGGTATCACTTAAGCAGACACAGAGGACATATTCAATTTGCTAGCAGACAAATTTAGTTCAAACTTCACCCCCCCCCCCCATATTATCAGATTACGTACTTGCATCTGAACACTCCTCAAAACTCCCATAAACAAGTTCCCCAAGGCACTATCCAGAACCAAGGATACTACTTTTATGGGGACAGGTAACATACCAGGCTGCCTACTGGTCAGCTTGAAACATGATTTGTCAGACGCCCTACAAAGGTTATTTAATATCAGCATCCAAACAGACTTTATGTCAGATGAAAGGCGGTCAGCAGCAGTCATCTCTTTGCACAAAGATGAGGCATCAATGGACCTGGATAATTATAGATCCATAAACCTGACTAGCCTCATCAGGAAGGCTATGGAAAGGATCATAATGGAATTAACGACTAAGGATATTGGTAACCAACAAACTCTCAACCCATACCACTACAGATTCACCAAAGGTGGATCCTCCTTATTCAACCTTTTGGACTTCTTTGAGAAAGTTACTGAGGCAATGTATGAGGACAAATCCATACTCACTACCTATCTAGACCTCACAAAAGCATTCAATGCCATTCCGAACTCAGGTATTGTAGATAAACTCTCCTAGCTGAATGTAAATCCATAACTAACTCACTGGAGAGCAAATGGGCTCAAAAGAGAAATCAGCAAATTAGGGTGGACAACTTGTCCTCCTCCAAAAGACCTGTCAGCAGTGAGGTACCCCAGGGTTTAGTCCTTGGGACACTCCTTTTTTGGCATTTACATCTCAGAGGCTATAGTAAATACTAAAGTTCATAGGTTCATAGATTAGTACTAGGCTAACTGCCCTTGTGGGCCATTTAAAGCCTAGCCAGTTACCCCGTGTGAGAATCAAACCCTGAACCTTATGTCTATCACCTAAACACCTTAAACATTATACCATCCTCTCAGGGAACTTAAGAAGATTCAAACCCTGCACTCTTGGTACTGAGACACAGCCGAGTGTTAGTCCTTTGCAGCACCACTAGATACCAGGTGCTCATATTTGGAAGCATCTTTGTTTTACAATTATTTTTTTTTCATTGTATTGCTCATGGTAAAGTTGTGCATGATTTTTTTTAAATAAAGATTATAGTGTGCTTTTTGACTTTTTAGTCTCACTATTTACTTATTTTCTCACTGTAGCCACACCCACAGAATGATGTACTTGCAGTACACGAGCAAAGATTTACATATAACTACAAAACATTATGGATAATTAAAAACAATTAATCTCTGTAGAGAAGCTGCATCATATTTACATGGTGGTTTCACTACTCCATCATCCTGTTTTAATTTTTAGTGTGATACATTCCATCTGGAAGAACTATGAGACAATTTGCTTTTCTAGGAAGAAAGAAACTAATTCTGATACTTTTAACAAGGAAATACACCAGTGTGTGCATTCATTTAGATAGTGAGGCATTGTGGGTTCAGTCTTTCATGATGTCATGTTATTGATTTTCAGCTCTGAGGAAAATATTCAGGGAGCTGTCCTTGCCAATAAACTTAAATGCAAAAACAACAACACACTTTTCTTCAAAACTGTATAATTTGGCATTATATACAATTAGATGGTTATATCCACCTCCAAAGGATTCTTATTTAACATTTGCTTTAGGATATGGCCAGTATACTTTAAGGGTTTATGGCTGACCAAGTTTACAGACAAATGTAAACTAAGTGCCAACATAAATTCCCTGCTGGGCATTAAAATCCTCCAAGGGTACTTCTCCAACAAATAGCTGATGTCAATAGCATGGACAAAAACTAAATGCCAAGAAATGTATAATTGTATCATTCAGCAAGCAGACTTCCCTTGTAACTATCACATTGACAACACAGCCCTGAAAGATGATCCTGTAGTCAGAGAACTGGGAACCTTTGCTGACAATAAGCTGTCCTTTAATCACCACGTATCCAGTATTGTAAGGAAGTCCTTTTTCATCACTTAACTTATATCATAAGGTATGGCACTGAGGTCCAGGGAAGTTATCATTCCACTGTACTTTGCTCTCATCTCAACCAGTCATTGAATATAATATCCCATTCAGTATGTATCTGTTCAAATGCTTGTCACAGCTGGAGTGACCACACTACTTTCTCACAAAAAAAATCAGGGGCCTTAATCACAAAAACTATGCAGGCCATCTCAAAGCCTTGTTCCTCTTCTCAGTATCATACAGACTAATAAGAGGTGATCTGTGAATCACTTATAGAACCTCAACTGATCCTATCCTGTCAGACCAACTGCAGTGTGAATACCCATGCAATGGATCTTAATCTCTTTTGCAACAAAAAAATGGACTGTGGTATAGAGACAAGTATGTGTCACAGAGAATACTTCTACGGAACCATCTCCCAGTCCACTTAAAACAAAGTACATTTCTTACACTATTCAAATGTAATTAGCATGAATGGATGGGAAGCTGCAAATTCACCCACAGGTTAGGCACCCATGTCCCTCATGGATAGGGGGATTAAGTCATTATCCTGACATATCCTTGTTCTGCCTGTAGGTTATTTGTACTCAAAATATAAGGTCTAGAAAGCTAAGCTTTTTAAGATCCTCAAAGACCAATAGCCTAGGAAGTACCAATAAAGCCATGAACCTATGAACATCCATAAGTTTCAGTAATCTGATATGTGAAATAGGAACAGCTTGTCTTATATTGTGTCTTTTTGTTAAAATGTAACTAAATCTTTCTATTTTGCTTCTAATTTTACCATTAATTTACTGCTCATTCATGTTTCTCACTTATTCATCCAAATGATTTAACTATAATCTTTTTCCCTTAAGAATCAAGGCTAAAGCTTTCTGCTGAATATAATCAGCATCAAAGGCTCCAAATCAGGAGTGCTTTTAAATACTAACATTATTCATGTAGAAATAGAATAGAACAAAAGTATTTGCATTAGCAAGCATTTTCTGCACTTGTCACCTTAATGGTGGTTAAAGTCAAGCATGCATTTTTAAAACATACAAACTGCCTAAAATGTTTTTTTTTATGGATATCAGAGTATTTGTGTTATTAAATCAATGTACATTTAATTATATAGCAGTTTAAATCATGCTCAGATCTCAGTATGTTAAAAGCACAAATAGTTGGAAGCAAAAACATATTGCTGCATAAAACCCACACAGATATTTTGACATTTAATGAATTGCTGAAGTTGCATTTTAAAATAAGGTTTGATGTCACTATTCCTTCAAGACACACATTAATTAACAGTTTAGCTATATAAAACTGGGTTTACTACAGTCTCATTAAAAATGTATGTGCTTCATTGCATCACAATTTGAAATGTTTAATTTATTCTTTAATGTACTTACTTATTTCATTTTCTAAGTTTAACTTTTTAAAAGGTTGCATAAAGGGCTGATATCCAAACTCCAAGATTATAGCACCTTGGGTACTGTGAATATTCTCACATATTGGAGTGTGACATTATTATATATTGGTTACCAGTCGCACTTGCAATTCTGACATCATTCCTTAGAATTTTAGTAGGCATACCGTTTAAATATACTTGTCGCTTCTGTGCTCAAACTGTTTATGATAACCCCAGAAAGTCGATATTTATAACCCACATGTATCATACATTGCTCAAGGTGTAGAGGTTTAGGGGCACAGGTGCTATGCTCACGTACCTGTGAGAGTTAGTTTCTTCTCTCCCTTACTATATCTCATTACCCTGCAGCGTAGAGTCTGCTCTCCCTGCTCTCCATTGCTACACCACATTACCCTGCAGGGTGGTGTCTGCTATCCCTTACTACATCAAAATACCCTCCAGGGTAGTGTCTGCTCTCCCTTGTTACACCTCATTCCCCTCCAGGGTGGTGTCTGCTCTCCCTTATTACATCTCAGTACCTTGCAGTGTGGTGTTTGCTCTCCCTTACTAAATCTCATGACCATTCAGGGTAGTTCCTGCTCTCCATTGCAGCATGTCATTACCCTGCAGGGTAGTATGTGCTCTCCCTTACTACATCTCATGACTCTGAAGTGCTGTGGTCTGCTCTCCCTTACTACATCTGATGACACTGCAGGGCAGTTTCTGCTCTGCCTTACTATATCTCATTACCCTAAAGGTAGTGTCTGCTCTCCCCTCTCTCCTTTACTACACCTCATTACAATGCAGGGTGGTGTCTTCTTTCCCTTACTACATCACATTATCCTGAAGGATAGTATCTGCTCTCCCTTGCTATACTTCATTACCCTGCAGGGTTGTGTCTGCACTCCATTACTGCACCTCAATACCCAGCAGGGTAGTGTCTGCTCTCCCTTACTACCCCTCAATAGCCCGCGGGCTAGTGTCTGCTCTGCCTTTCTACACCTCATTACCTTGCGGGGTGCTGTCTGCCCTCCCTTACTACAATTCTTTAGCCTGCAGGGTAGTGTCTGCTCTGCCTTACTGCATCTCATTACCCTGCAGGGTAGTATCAGCTCTCCGTTACTACATCTTAGGACCCTGCAGAGTAGTTTCTGTTCTCCCTTACTGCATCACATTACCCTACAGCGTAGTGTCTGCTAACCCTTACTACACCTCATTACCCCACAGGGTAGTCTCTGCAAGCTCGTACTACATCCCATTACCTTGCAGTGTAGTGTCTGCTCTGCCTTACTACATCTCATTACCCTGCAGGATGGTATCTGGTCTACCTTACTACATCTCATGACCCTGCAGGGTAGTGTCTGCTGTCACTTACTACATCTAATTACCCTGCAGGGCAGTGTCTGCTCTCCCTTACTACACCTTATTACCCTGCAGGGTAGTATCTGCTCTCTCTCACTACACCTCTTTACCCTGCAGGGTAATGTCTGCTCTCCCTTATTACATCACATTACCCTGCGGGGTAGTGTCTGCTCTCCCTTACTACACCTCATTACCCTGCAGGGTAGTGTCTGCTCAGTCTTACTACATCACAATACCCTGCAGGGTAATGTCTGCTCTCCCTTACTATACCTCATTACCCTGCAGGGTAGTTCCTGCTCTCCCTTACTGCATGTCATTACCCTGCAGGGTAGTTCCTGCTCTCCCTTACTGCATGTCATTACCCTACAGGGTAGAGTCTGCTCTCCCTTGCTATACCTCATTATCCTGCAGGGTTATGTCTGCTCTGCCTTGCTACACCTCACTACCTTACAGGGTGATGTCTGCCCTCCCTTACTACAATTCTTTAGCCTGCAGTGTAGTGTCTGCTCTGCCTTACTACATCACATTACCCTGCAAGGTCGTGTCTACTCTCCCTTACTACCTCTCACGACACTGTAGCGTAGTGTCTGCTCTTCCTTACTAAACCTCAATACCCAGCAGGGTAATTGCTGCTCTCCCTACTACACCTCATTCCCCTGCAGGGTAGTGTCTGTTCTCCCTTACTGCATCACATTATCCTACAGGGTAGTGTCTGCTCACCCTTACTACACCTCATTATCCCACAGGGTAGTGTCTGCAGTCTTGTACTACATCCCATTACCCTGCAGAGTAGTGTCTGCTCTGCCTTACTACATCTCATTACCCTGCAGGGTGGTATCTGGTCTCTCTTACTACACCTCATTACCCTGCAGGGTAGGGTCTAATCTCAATTACTACACCTCATTACCCTGCAGGGTAGTATCTGCTCTCCCTCACTACACCTCTTTACCCTGCAGGGTAGTGTCTGCTCTCCCTTACTATACCTCATTACCCTGAAAGGTAGTGTTTGCACTCCTTACTACATCTCATAACCCTGCAGCGTAGCGTCTGCACTCCTTACTACATCTAATTACCCTGTAGGGTAGTGTCTGCTGTCCTTTACTACACCTCATTACCCAGAAGGGTAGTGGCTGCCCTCCCTTACTATATCTCATTACCCTGCAGGGTGGTGTTTGCTGTCCCTTACTACATCACATTCCCCTGCATGGTACTGTCTGCTCTTCCTTATACATGTCATTATGCTGCAGGAAAGGATCTGCTTTCACTTACTACATCTCATGACCCTGCAGTGTAGTGTCTGATCTCACTTAATACATCTAATTAGTCTGTAGGGTATTGCCTGCTTTCCCTTACTACATCTCATGAATCTGCATGGTAGTGTCTTCTTTCCCTTACTACATTTCATTACTCAGTGGGGTAGTGTCTGGTCTCCCTTACCATATCTCATGACCCTGCAGGGTAGTGTCTGGGATCATTTATTACATCTAATTATCCTGTAAGGTAGTGTCTGCTCTACCTTACTACATCTCATTACCCTGCAGGGTAGTGTCTGCTCTCTTTTACTATACCTCATTACCCTGCAGGTTAGTATCTGCCCTCACTTACTACATCTCATGACCCTGCAGTGCTTTGTTCTGCTCTCCCTTTCTACATCTGATGACCTTGCAGGGAAGTGTCTGCTCCCTTACTACATCTCATTACCCGGCAGGGTAGTTTCTGCTCTTCCTTACTATCTCTCATTACCCTGCAGGGTAGTGTCTGCTCTCCCTTACTGCACCTCATTCCTCTGCAGGATAGTGTCTGCTCTAATTACTACATCTCAGGACCATACAGGGTAGTGTTTGCTCTCCCTTACTACATCACATTGCCCTGCATGGAAGGATCTGCTGTCACTTATTACACCTCATTACCCTGCAAGTTAGTGTCTGCTCACTCTTACTGCATCTCTTTACCCTGCAGGGTAGTTTCTGTTCTTCCTTACTATATCTCATTACCCTGCAGGGTAGTGTCTGCTCTCCCAGCTCTCCCTTACTACACCTCATTACCCTGGAGGATGGTGTCTTCTTTCCCTTACTACATCACATTACACTGTAGGGTAGTGTCTGCTCTCCATTATTACACCTCATTACCCTGCAGAGTTATTTCTGCTCTGCCTTACTGCACCTCATTACCTTGCAATGTGGTGTCTGCTCTCCCTTATTACATTTCATTAGCCTGCCAGGTAGTGTCTGCTCTGCCTTAGTACATCACGTTACCCTGCAGAGTCATGTCTCCTCTCCCTTACTACCTCTCTTGACCCTGCAGGGTAGTGTTTGCTCTCCCTTACTAAACCCAATTGCCCTATAGGGTAATGACTGCTCTCCCTTACTACATCACATTAGTCTGCAGGGTAGTGTCTGCTTGCTCTTAATACATCTCATTACCCTGCAGGGTAGTGTCTGCTTTGCCTCATTGCATCTCAGTACCCTTCAGGATGGTGTCTGTTCTCTTTTACTACATCTAATTACCCTGTAGGGTAGTGTCTGCTCTCCCTTACTAAATGTCATTAACCTGCAAGGTAGTGTCTGCTCTCTTTTACTATACCTCATTACCATGCAGGTTAGTGTCTGCCCTCACTTACTATATCTCATGACCCTGCAGTACTGTAGTCTGCTCTCCCTTACTACATCTGATGACCTTGCAGGGTAGCGTCTGCTCCCTTACTACATCTCATTGCACTGCAGGGTAGTTTCTGCTCTTCCTTACTATATCTGATTAACCTGCAGGGTAGTGTCTGCTCTCCCAACTCTCCCTTACTACACCTTATTACCCTGGAGGGTGAAGTCTTCTTTCCCTTACTACATCACATTACCCTGAATGTCTGCTCTGCCTTATTACACCTCATTACCCTGCAGGGTAGTGTCTGCTCTCCCTTACTACACCTCATTACCCTGCAGGGTAGTATCAATTCTCCCTTACTACCCCTCATTACCCCACTAAGTAGTCTCTGCTCTCCCTTACTACACCTCATTACCTTGCAGGGTGGTGTCTGCTCTCCCTTACTTCATCTCATGACCCTGCAGGGTAATTTCTGCTCTCCCTTATTAAACCTCATTACCCTGCAGGGTGATGTCTGCTCTCCCTTACTACATCACATTACCCTGCAGGGTAGTGTCTGCTCTGCCTTACTACATCTCATTACCCTGAAGGGTAGTGTCTGTTCTCCCTTATTATATCTCATTTCCCTGCAGGTTTAATGTCTGCTCTCCCTTACAACATCTCATGACCGTGCACTGCAGTGGCCTGCTCTCACTTACTACATCTCATGAACCTGCAGGGCAGTGTTTAGTCTCACTTGCTACATCTTATTACCCTGCAGAGTAGTTTCTGCTCTCACTTACTACATCTCATGAACCTGCAGGGCAGTGTTTAGTCTCACTTGCTACATCTTATTACCCTGCAGGGTAGTTTCTGCTCTCCCTGTTCTCCTTTATTACACATCAATATCCTGCAAGGTAGAGTCTGCTCTCCCCTTCTACAGCAATTACCCTGCAGGGTAGTGTCTGCTCCCCCTTACTACAACTCATTACCCTACAGTGTAGTGTCTGCTCTCCCTTGCTACACCTCATTATCTTGCAGGATGGTGTCTGCTCTCCCTCACTACATCTCATTAGCCTGCAGGGTAGTGTCGACTCTGTCCTGCTGCATCTCATGACCCTGTACGGTAGTGTCTATTCTCCCTCTTCTACATCTCATGAACTTGCAGGGTAGTTTCTCCTCTACCTTACATCTCATTCCCCTGCAGGGTCTATATTAAAAAGATGAATGCTTACTTACCTGAACGCCTAAACGTCAACCAGTCTTCATCAAACCGCAAAAAAATCGATCGTCCAGAAGTGCGAAAGCAGAAATGTCGAATCGTCATGGTTGGCCTTATACGGTATAGCTCCGTAAGGTAAGTGTGCGATAGTTATGGACCTTAGGGTTAGGGTGCGGGTTAAGGTAAGTGCATAGATGGTAATGTATGTTAGATTTAGTGTAGGGTTTTGTTAAGTGTATGTGTGCGGATTATTTAGTTTGTTTGGGTTTACCTTTTTAAGGTAAAGGTGCGACAGTTACGGACCTTAGCGTTAGGGTGCGGGTTAAGTTAAGTGCACACATGGTGGTATATGTAAGATTTAGTGTAGCGTTAGAAGTAGGGTTTAGTTTAGGGTTAGAAATAGGGTTTTGGCTAATGTATGTATGTGGTTTATTTAATTTGTTTGCGTAGGAAATATGTAGCCGGCGGTGGGGTGGGACAAGAATGACAGTTCAACTTTTTTAATTTTGCGGTTTAGGGCGTTCGGTGTATATGCAGCTCGATGAAGACGGGTCAACATTTAGTTATTCGGGTAAGTAAACTTTCATCTTTATAATATAGACCCCCCCCCCCCGCAGGGTAGTGTCTGCTCTCCCTTATTACACCTCATTACCCTGCAGGGTAGTGTCTCCTCTCCCTTACTACATCTCATTACCCTGAAGGGTAGTGTCTCCTCTCCCTTACTACATCTCATTACCCTGAAGGGTAGTGTCTGCTCTCCCTTAATACATCTCATGACCCTACAGGGCAGTGTCTACTCCCTTACTACATCACATTACCCTGAAGGGTAGTGTCTCCTCTCCCTTACTACACCTCATTACCCTGCAGGGTAGTGTCTACTCCCTTACTACATCTCATTACCCTGCAGGGTAGTGTCTGCTCTCCCTTACTACATCTCATTACCCTGCAGGGTAGTGTCTGCTCTCCCTTAATGCATCTCATGACCCTACAGGGTAGTGTCTACTCCCTTACTACATCACATTACCCTGAAGGGTAGTGTTTCCTCTCCCTTACTACATCTCATTACCCTGAAGGGTAGTGCCTCCTCTCCCTTAATACATCTCATGACCCTACAGGGCAGTGTCTACTCCCTTACTACATCACATTACCCTGAAGGGTAGTGTCTCCTCTCCCTTACTACACCTCATTACCCTGCAGGGTAGTGTCTACTCCCTTACTACATCTCATTACCCTGCAGGGTAGTGTCTGCTCTCCCTTACTACATCTCATTACCCTGCAGGGTAGTGTCTGCTCTCCCTTAATGCATCTCATGACCCTACAGGGTAGTGTCTACTCCCTTACTACATCACATTACCCTGAAGGGTAGTGTTTCCTCTCCCTTACTACATCTCATTACCCTGAAGGGTAGTGCCTCCTCTCCCTTACTACATCTAATTACCCTGAAGGGTAGTGTCTCCTCTCCCTTACTACACCTCATTACCCTGCAGGGTAGTGTCTACTCCCTTACTACATCTAATTACCCTGCAGGATAGTGTTTGTTCTCCCTTATTACATCTCATGACCCTGCAGGGTAGTGTCTGCTCTCCCTTACTAGATTTCATTACCCTGTAGGATAGTGTCTGCTCCTCATTACTATATCTCATTACCCTCCAGGGTAATGTCCGCTCTCCCTTACTACATCTCATGACCCTGCAGTGCAGTGGTCTGCTCTTCCTTAATACATCTCAGGACAGTGCAGGGTATTGTCTGGTCTCCCTTACAACATTTAATTATCCTGCAGCATAGTTTCTGCTCTCCCATACTATATTGCATTACCCTGCAGTGTAGTGTCTGCTCTCCCTTACTGCATCTCATGACCGTGCAGTGCAGTAGTCTGCTCTCACTTACTATATCTCATGACCCAGAGGTTAGTGTCTGCTCTCCCTTACTACATCTCATTACCTTGCAGGGTCGTTTCTGCTCACCCTTACAATACCTCATTACCCTGCAGGGTAGGGTCTGCTCTCCCTTATTACACCTCATTACCCTGCAGAGTAGTGTCTGCTCTCCCCTTCTACAACAATTACCCTGCAGGGTATTGTCTGCTCTCCCTTGCTATATCTCATTACCATGCAGTGCAGTGGTCTACTCTCCCTTAATACTTTTTGATGACCGTGCAGGGTAGTGTCTGCTCTCCCTTACTATAGCCAGGGTAGACCCTCTGGAAAGCAGAAACTACCCTGCAGGGTAATTGTTGTAGAAGGGGAGAGCAGACACCAACATGCATGGTAATGAAGTGTAATAAGGGAGAGCAGGGAGAACAGACCCTACCCTGCAGGGTAATGAGATATAGTATGGGAGAGCAGAAACTACGCTGCAGGGTAATTAAATGTAGTAAAAGAGACCAGACACTACCCTGCAGTGTCATGAGATGTAGTAAGGGAGAGCAGGCCACTGCACTGCAGGGTCATGAAATGTAGTAAGGAAGAACAGACACTACCCTGCAAGGTAATGAGATGTATTAAGGGAGAGCAGACACTACCCTACAGGGTACTGATGTGTAGCAAGGGAGAGGAGACACTACCTTGCAGGGTAATGAGGTGTAGTAAGGGAGAGCAGACACTACCCTGCAGGAAATGAGATGTAGTAAGGGAGAGGAGAAACTACCCTGCAACTTCATGAGATGTAGGAAGGGAGAGCAGACACTACCCTACAGGGTCATGAGATGCAGTAAGACAAACCAGACCCTACCCTGCAGGCTAATGAAATGTAGTAAGGGAGAGCAGAAGCTACCCTGCAGGGTAATTAGGTGTAGTAAGGGGGAGCAGACACTACCCTGCAGGGTAATTGCTGTAGAAGGGGAGAGCAGACTCTACCTCACAGGATAATGAGGTGTAATAAAGGAGAGCAGGGAGAGCAGAAACTACCCTGCAGGGTAATAAGATGCAGTAAGAGAGAGCAGAAACTACCCTTCAGGGTAATAAGATGTAGTAAGAGAGAGCAGAAACTACCCTTCAGGGTAATGAAATTTAGTAAGGGAGAGCAGACACTACCATGCAGGGTCATAAGATGTAGTAAGGGAGAGCAAACACTACTCTGCAGGGTAATGGGATATAGTAAGGGAGATCAGACACTACCCTGCAGGGTAATTAAATGTAGTAAGGGAGAGCAGACACTACCCTGCAGGGTAATTAAATGTAGTAAGGGAGAGCAGACACTACCCTGCGGGGACATGATATGTAGTAAGGAAGAGCAGACACTACTCTGCAGGGTAATGAGATATAGTAAGGGAGAGCAGAAACTACCCTGCAGGGTAATAAGATGTAGTAAGAGAGAGCAGAAACTACCCTTCAGGGTAATGAAATTTAGTAAGGGAGAGCAGACACTACCATGCAGGGTCATAAGATGTAGTAAGGGAGAGCAAACACTACTCTGCAGGGTAATGGGATGTAGTAAGGGAGAGCAGACACTACCCTGCAGGGTAATTAAATGTAGTAAGGGAGAGCAGACACTACCCTGCAGGGACATGATATGTAGTAAGGAAGAGCAGAGACTACTCTGCAGGGTAATAGGATGTAGTAAGGGAGAGCGGACACTACCCTGCAGGGTAATTAAATGTAGTAAGGGAGAGCAGACACTACCCTGTAGGGACATGAGATGAAGAAATGGAGAGCAGACACTACCCTGCAAGGTAATGCAGTGTAGTGAGGGAGAACAGACACTACTCTGCAAGGTAATTAGATGTAGTAAGGGAGCTCAGACGCTACCCTGCTGGGTCATGAGAGGAAGTAACGGAGAGCAGACACGACCCTGCAGGGTAATGTGATGTATTAAGGCAGAGCAGACATGACCCTGCAGGGTAATGAAATGTAGTAAGGGAGAGCAGACACCACCCTGCAAGGTAATGAGGTTTAGTAAGGCAAAGCAGACATAACCCTGCAGGGTCATGAGATGTAGTAAGGGAGAGCAGACACCATCCTGCAGGGTAATGTGATGTAGTAAGTGAGAGCAGAAATTACCTTGTAGGGTAATGAGGTTTAGTAAGGGAGTGCAGAAACTACCCTGCAGGGTCATGAGAGGAAGTAAGGGAGAGCAGACACGACCATGCAGTGTAATGTGATGTTATTAAGGCAGAGCAGACACTACACTGCAGTCTAATGAAATGTAGTAAGGCAGAGCAGACATAACACTGCAGGGTAATGAGGTGTAGTAAGGGAGAGCAGACACTACCCTTCAGGGTAATGTGATGTAGTAAGGGAGTAGACACTGCCCAGCAGGGTCATCAGATGTAGTAAGGGAGAGGAGACACTAGCCAGCAGGGTAATGTGATGTAGTAAGGGAGTAGACACTGCCCTGCAGGGTCATCAGATGTAGTAAGGGAGAGCAGACACTAGCCAGCAGGGTAATGAGGTGTAATAAGGAAGAGCAGAATCTACCCTGCAGAGTAATTAAATGTAGTAAGGGAAGCAAGACAGAGGCTCTTAAGTGTGTTAATGATTTACAATTTAATGCCATGGGCTTGAGCTTTGATGGTATGCAACTAGGTCCTCGAGTGAATTTTTTGGATATATTTTTTTGGATATAAGTCTAGATGGATTCACTGGTAGTCTCCATAGGATATTTGATTACAGAAATTTATTTTACATGGGAGTAGTTGTCACCCTAAACATTTAGTCAAGATACTGCTTATAATGAATTTTTAAGTATTCATAGGCTATGTAGCCTAAATAGTATTGACAGAGAAATATTGGAAGCGGAGTATATGTTTATTACGAGAGGCTATGATGCTGAGTTGGTTAGTGAAGCTAAGCAAAAAAATATGGAAATGAGATATTTAACAAATTCTCAGGGGGAATCTTATAATGCTTGTTTAAGTGGGAAAAACTATGCCAGTAAAGTTGTTGATAATGTGAGTCACAAAGAAGTTTTCTTTGTGACTGCTTTTAATGTTATAACTGAGGAAATTGTTAAAAAGGCGCGTAATTTGTGGCCTATGCTTTTAAGGGATAACATTTAGAATTCCATACTACCCAATTTTGTGAATATTGCATATAAAAGAGCCAGGAACTTGTCAGATATACTGGTACATAATCAATTTTATCCACCAGATGTCAATATCAGTCAGAGTTTGGATGTACATAATGGCTCTGTTCCATGTGATGGATGTTCTATCTGCCAACATATACTGAGCTCTTTTTCCCATATTAATGGCATTAAATTTAGAGCCAGGTACAGATACAATTGTAATACTGAGGGGGTTGTGTATGTGTTGAGGTGTGGATGTAATATGTTCTAGATAGGGGAAACATATTAGTTTCAGGGTTCATTTACAGGAACATATTAGAGATATAAAAAAATAAAAAATTAGAGAGCCCCCTTGGTAATCATTTTATGGTGGCACATAATGCTAACCCTGAGTCACTTAAGGGATGTGTTTTGGAACAACTACAAGTTGGCATAGAGGAATGTGTGGCTTTAAAATAAAAACTTTTTAAGAAGGAAACCCTCCTTATTTTAAAGTATGTTACCTTGGAGCCTTTTGGACTCAACAAGGAATGTAATTGGAAGTATGTAATTTGAATTGAATGATTAATTGATTTTTTTGTTTGATTTTTAATTAATGATGTATATTGTATTTAAGTAAAATGTGTTTTGTGATGTCTATATTCTTTGAAGGCTGTGTAAGCCGAGGCGCTAAGTGTTTTATAAATATTTTTTTGTTAAAATGAGTGGTCTTTCTGGCATTTTATTTTCTTGTTTTGTTTGTATTTTATAGTTTCTGCTCTCCCCTTACTATAGCTCACTCCCCTGCAGGGTAGTGTCTGCTCTTCCTTACTACATCTAATTACCCTGCAGGGTAGTGTCTGCTCTAATTACTATATCTCAGGACCCTGAAGGCTAGTGTCGGCTCTCCCTTACTACATCTCATTACCCTGCAGTGCAGTGGTCAGATCTCCCTTGATACATCTCATGACCCTGCAGGGTAGTTTCTGCTGTCCCCTTACTATATCTCATTAAGCTGCAAGGTAGTGTCTGCTCTCCTTTACTACACCTTATTACCCTCCAGGGTAGTGTCTGCTCTCCCTTACTACACTTCATTACCCTCCAGGGTAGTGTCTGCTCTCCCTTACTACACCTAATTGCCCTGCAGGATAGTGTCGGCTCTCCCTTACTACACCTCATTACCCTGCAGGGTAGTGTCTGCTCTCCTTTACTACATCTCATGAATCTGAAGGGTAGTGTCAGATCTCCCTTACTACACCATTGCCCTGCAAGGCAGTGTCTGCTCTCCCTTGTTACATCTCATGACCCTGCAGGGTAGTGTCTGAACTCACCTAATATATCTCATTACCCTGCATGGTAGTGTCTGCTCTCCATTACTACACCTCATTACCCTGCAGGGTAGTCTCTGCTCCCCCTTACTATATCTCATTATCCTGCAGGGTAGAGTCTGCTCTCCCTTACTACATCTCATGAATCTGCAGGGTAGTGTCTGCTTTCCCTTACTGCATTTCATTACCCAACAGGGTAGTGTTTGGTCTCCCTTACCATATCTCATTACCCTGCAGGGTAGTGTCGGCTCTCCCTTACTATACCTCATTCCACCTGAAGATTAGTATCTGCCCTCACTTACTATGTCTCATGACCCTGCAGTGCTGTGGTCTGCTCTCCATTACTACATCTCATTCCACTGCAGAGTAGTGTCTGCTCTCTCTCTCTTACTACATCTCATTAGCCTGCAGTTTCATGTCTGCTCTCCCCTTATTACTCCTCATTAGGCAGTAGGGTAGTGTCTGCTCTCACTTTTACTACACCTCAGTACCATGAAGGGTAGTGTCTGCTTTCCCTTACTACACCTTATTACCCTACAGGGTAGTGTCCGCTCCCCCCTTACTACATCTCATTACCATGTAGGGTAGAGTCTGCTCTCACTTACATCTCATTACCCGGCTGGGTAGTGTCTGCTCTCCCTTACTACATTTCATAACCCTTCAGGGTGGTGTCTTCTGTTCCTTACTTCATCTCATGACCCTGCAGGTTAGTGTCTGCTCCCCTTACTGCATCTCATTACCATGCAGGGCAGTGTCTGCTCTACCTAACTACACCACATTATCTGCAGGGTAGTGTCTGCTCTCCCTTACTACATTTTATTACCCTGCATGATAGTGTCTGCTCTCCCTTACTACACCTCATTACCCTGCAGGGTTATGTCTGCTCTGCCTTACTAAACCTCATTACCTTGCAGGGTGGTGTCTGTTCTCCCTTACTACATTTCATTACCCTGCAGGGTAATGTCTGCTCTGCCTTACTTCCTCTCATGACCCTGCAGGGTAGCATCTGCTCTCCCTTACTAAATCTCATTATCCTGCAGGGTGGTGTCTTCTGTTCCTTACTTCATCTCATTACCCTGCAGGGTGGTGTCTGTTCTCCCTTACTACATCTCATTACCCTGCAGGGTCGTGTCTGCTCTCCCTTACTACATCTCATTACCCTGCAGGTTAGTATCTGCTCTTCCTTACTACACATCATTACCATGCAGGGTAATGCCTGTGCTCCCTTACAACATGCCATTACCCTGCAGGATAGTGTATGCTCTCCCTTACTACATCTCTTTCCTTGCAGGGTGGTGTGTGCGTTCCCTTACTACATCTCACGTCCCTGTAGGTAGAGTCTGCTCTCCCTTACTACATTTCATGACCATGCAGGGTACTATCTGCTCTCCCTTACTACATCTCATTCCCCTGCATAATAGTGTCTGCTCTCCCTTACTTTATCTAATTACCCTGCAGATAGTATCTGCTCTCCCTTACTTCATCTCACTAACCTGCAGGGTAGTGTCTGCTCTCCCTTACTACACATCATTACCCTGCAGGGTAGTGTCTGCTCTCCCTTGCTACACCTCATTAATCTGCAGGGTTGTGTCTGCTGTCCCTTACCACATTTCATTACTCTGCAGGGTCATGTCTGCTCTGCCTTACTTCCTCTCATGACCCTGCAGGGTAGTGTCTGCTCTCCCTTACTAAACCTCATTACCCTGCAGGGTGGTGTCTTCTGTTCTTTACTTCATCTCATGACCCTGCAGGGTAGTGTCTGCTCTCCCTTACTATATCTCATTACCATGCAGGGTAGTATCTGCTCTCCCTTACTACACATTATTACCCTGTAGGGTAGTGTCTGCGCTCCCTTACAACATGCCATTACCCTGCAGGGTAGTTTCTGCTCACCCTTACTATGTCTCATTACCCTGCAGGGTAGGGTCTGCTCTCCCTACTCTCACTTATTACACCTCTTTACCCTGTATGATGGTGTCTGTTCTCCCCTTCTACAACATTTACCCTGCAGGGTAGTGTCTGCTCTCCCTTACTACACTTCATTACCCTGCAAGGTAGTGTCTAATCTCCCTTACATCTCATGACCCTGCATGGTAGTGTCTGCACACCCTTACTACATTTCATGACCCTGCAGCATAGTGTGTGCTCTCCCTTACTACATCTGATTACCCTGTAGGGTAGTGTCTGCCCTCCCTTACTACATCCCAATCATCTGCAGGGCAGTGTCTCCTCTCCCTTACATCTCATTCCCCAGCAGGGTAGTGTCTGCTCTCCCTTACTGCACCTCAATACCCTGCAGGGTTATGTCTGCTCTACCTTACTAAACCTCATTACCTTGCAGGGTGGTGTCTGCTCTCCCTTACTACATCCCATTACGCTGCAGGGTAGTTTCTGCTATCCCATACTACATCTCATGAACTGTCAGGGTTGTGTCTGCTCTCTCTTACTATATTTCTTTACCTTGCAGGGTAGTGTCTGCCCTCCCTTACTACATCTCATGACCCCGCAGTGCAGTGATCTGTTCTCCCTTACTACATCTCATGACCCTGCAGGGTAGTGTCTGCCCTCGCGTACTACATCTAATTATCCTGCAGGGCAGCTTCTGCTCTCCCTTACTATATCTCATTACCTTGCAGGTATTGTCTGGTCTCCGTGCTCTCCCTTATTACACCTCATTACTCTACAGGGTGGTGTCTGCTCTCCCTTGCGGCATCTAATTACCCTGCAGGGTAACTTCTGCTCTCCCTTACTATATCTCATTACCCTGCAGGGTGTTGTCTGCTCTCCCTGCTCTCCCTTACTGCACCTCATTACCCTGCAGGGTAGTGTCAGATCTCCCTTACTACATTTCATTACCCTGAAGGGTAGTATCTTCTCTCCATTACTACACCTCATTACGCTGCAGGGTAGTGTCTCCTCTCCCTTACTACACTTCATTACCCTGCAGGGTAGAGTCTGCTCGCTCTTATTACATCTCATTACCCTGCAGGATAGTGTCTTCTCAGCCATACTACATCTCACTAGCCTGCAAGGTGGTGTCTGCTCTCCCTTACTACACCTCATGACCCTGCAGGGTAGTGTCTGAGTTCCCTTACTACATCTCATTACCCTGCAGGGTAGTGTCTGCTCTCCCTTACTACATCCCATTACCCTGCAGGGTAGTGTTTTCTCTCCCTTACTACATCTCAGGACCCTGTAGCTTCATGTCTGCTCTCCATTACTACTCACATTACCCTGCAGGGTAGTGTCTGCTCTGCCTTACTACATCTCATTCCCCTGCAGGGAAGTGTCTGCTCTCACTTACATCTCATTACCCTGCTGGGTAATTACTGCTCTCCCTTACTACACCTTATTACACTGCAGGGTAGTGTCTGCTCTCACTTACATCTCATTACCCTGCTGGTAGTGACTGCTGTCCCTTACTACATCTCATAACCCTGTAGGGTAGTGTCCCTCTTCCTTACATCTCATTCCTCTCAGGGTAGTAACTGCTCTCCCTTACTACATCTCATAACCCTTAAAAACAACAAAAAACAGCAAGAAATACCGAGTCACTGTATAATGTTAGCACTTTCGTCAAGTTTATTAACTCAGCTTCATCAGACAATTAAATCATTCCATAATAAACATTTAAATACACTTCCCAAATCACATGACCAAAACAATTAATTTTCTGATGAAGCTGAGTTAATAAACTTGACGAAAGCGCTAACATTATACAGTGACTCGGTATTTCTTGCTGTTTTTTGTTGTTTTTTAACAGTTTGTTTTTTGATTTTTGATTTGGTCGTTACAACTCATAACCCTGCAGGGTAGTGTCTGCTCTCCCTTACATCTCATTACCCTGCAGGGTAGTGTCTGCTCTCCCTTACATCTCATTACCCTACAGGGTACTGTCTCCTCTCCCTTACTGCATCTCATTAACCTGCAGTGGAGTGTGTGCTCTCCCTTACTACATCTTTTTCCCCTGTAGGGTAGTGTCTGTTCTCCCTTACTACACCTCATCACCCTGCAGGGTAGTGTCTGCTTTCCCTTACTACACCGTATTACCCTGCAGAGTCGTGTCTGCTCTCCCTTACTACATCTCATTACCCTGCAGGGTAATGTCTGCTCTCCCTTACAACATCTCTTTCCCCTGCAGGGTAGTATCTGCTCTCCTTACTACATCTCATTACCCTGCAGTGCAGTGGTCTGTACTCCCTTACTATATCTTATTACCCTGCAGTGCAGTGGTCTGTACTCCCTTACTACATCTCATTACCCTGCGGTGCAGTGGTCTGTACTCCCTTACTACATCTCATTACCCTGCGGTGCAGTGGTCTGTACTCCCTTACTATATCTTATTACCCTGCGGTGCAGTGGTCTGTACTCCCTTACTATATCTTATTACCCTGCGGTGCAGTGGTCTGTACTCCCTTACTATATCTTATTACCCTACGGTGTAGTGGTCTGTACTCCCTTACTATATCTTATTACCCTGCGGTGCAGTGGTCTGTACTCCCTTACTATATCTTATTACCCTGCGGTGCAGTGGTCTGTACTCCCTTACTATATCTTATTACCCTGCGGTGCAGTGGTCTGTACTCCGTTACTATATCTTATTACCCTGCGGTGCAGTGGTCTGTACTCCCTTACTATATCTTATTATCCTGCGGTGCAGTGGTCTATACTCCCTTACTATATCTTATTACCCTGCGGTGCAGTGGTCTGTACTCCCTTACTATATCTTATTACCCTCGGTGCAGTGGTCTGTACTCCTTACTATATCTTATTACCCTGCGGTGCAGTGGTCTGTACTCCCTTACTATATCTTATTACCCTGCGGTGCAGTGGTCTGTACTCCCTTACTATATCTTATTACCCTGCGGTGCAGTGGTCTGTACTCCCTTACTATATCTTATTACCCTGCGGTGCAGTGGTCTGTACTCCCTTACTATATCTTATTACCCTGCAGTGCAGTGGTCTGTACTCCCTTACTATATCTTATTACCCTGCTGTGCAGTAGTCTGTACTCCGTTACTATATCTTATTACCCTGCGGTGCAGTGGTCTGTACTCCCTTACTATATCTTATTACCCTGCAGTGTAGTGGTCTGTACTCCCTTACTACATCTCATTACCCTGCGGTGCAGTGGTCTGTACTCCCTTACTATATCTTATTATCCTGCGGTGCAGTGGTCTGTACTCCCTTACTATATCTTATTACCCTGCAGTGTAGTGGTTTGCTCTCAAGCTCATCGATTCATACCTCTCAAGTGTCCAGATTTTCACAGAATGTCCAGATTTTTGCCTCATATTTTTTGTCTGTTCCTCATAACATTTGTGATTTTCTGGATTTTTGTGCCAAATCAGTGAGGACTGAATTGATTAAATTATGACAGGCATTTGAGTCTCACACTTTATATGCTTCATAATATGCATGGTACCACAAGACCTTTTTATTGTAGCAACCTTCTGAGTTTATAAGTGCGATATTTAAAATCTGTTCCAATTTTGGAGGCTTTGTCCCCTATTATTTTTGGCATTGTCCCAATTTTTTGTACTAAGAGGTTGAGAGCTATGCACTCAAAGCAAGTAACACTGAAGAGTTTAACAACACCAGGACACCCCTAGCAAATGCACTACCATTTCTACTTAGAGTAGGGACTCTACACCCAGTGTAAATGGTACAGGGGCTGCAGTGGACTTACTTGCATGCCCTCCTGTCTATCTAGGTAACTGTACACCAGCATAAGAAAGGCAGCAGCACCTGGCTTAGAGTAATCTGTAGCAGACAAATGTCATTACCAAAGCTCTGGACAAATCATTTGACTGAAAACCACACATGCAAGTTGCTGTATTCAGCTAATGGAATATAGTGTCTTTCAAATTGTCACTACAGGGAAGATGTCCCCTTTTACCCCCAAAGAGAGCATGTTAAGTTCTGAAGACAGATGGAAACAGCATGGAGGTAATGTAGGGAGATGTACTTCATGGGGGAAAAATAATTGTCTTCTTCTTCTTACTATCTGTTTTAACATAAAGTGTCTAGAAACCATTGATAATCTGGCTCCATCTGGAAACAATGCAAGCAGAATATTTCCTTGAAGGCATTTTTTATGTGCCATTATGTTGTAGAAAAAATTCTTTACATCAGAGACCAGGACGGACAGCAGCTGTGTTGCATAGGTCAGGAACAGGCAAGGTGTATCATATACCAACACCCAGAAACAAAATTCCTGACTATGAATTGTGTTACTGAATGCTGATGGACCAGTCAACATGCTGCACCAAAGGTTTATTCCAGAAACCATCTCTGAGCAATTTTTCTGAGCATTCTCTATATAAAAGATGTTCATATCTATTGGATTAATTTCTGTACAGCTTTGCACACAGTGTAAGTGATGAACAATTTGTGAAAATTCCTTGTGTAGGCTATTAAACTGTTAGTTATACAATAAAAGAACATTACTATTCAAAAGTAAGCACGCCAATTGAATAGGCCAACCAGTGTGCCCATTGTAAATCGAACATATACCAATAGAAAAACGCCAAGCTGCTGAAGTAGCACTCAGCTTCCAGACTATCTATAGGCATAAGCTGGTTGACATAATTTCCCAGTCGTGGGTTATTGTTAAAATATGCAATGTTGTACTAATGCTGTTTTTCTTATATATATATGTTCGTACTAGGCTAACTGCCCTTACGAGCCATTTTTAAGCCTAGCCAATTATCCCTTGTGAGGCTCAAACCCTGTACTTTGTGTTTGCAAGGCAAACACCTTAACCATTAGGCCACCCTCCCAACCCTTTAAAGGTAAAGCCGGACATGGAGCAATTCCTCTGAGAGATTGATAAATCATAGGGTCATAGTTTAGTACTAAGCTAACTGCCCTTGTGAGCCATTTTAAGCCTTGCCAATTATCACTTGTGAGACTCAAACCCTGCACCCTGTGTTTGTAAGGCAAACACCTTAGCCATTAAGCCACCCTCCCAACTTAAAAGGCTACTCCTCCCCAGGGAGACACACACACACACACACAGTTGGCAAGTGCAGGATTCAAACCCCTACCTAACTACATTATAATACTACAGCAGTACACATTTACACGACACACTATACACATTACTTATTTGGCACTTTGTATCAACTGTAGCATTCTTTGTAATGTAAGCTGCATGTTTTTGCTATTTGTTTTAACTTTCAATTGCTTTTGGTCTGAGTCATAGGTGAAAAGGATCCTTCACCAACCAGCTTACCCAGTAAACATACTTGAAGTTTGATATACCGCTATTTAAAACATACATAATCCTATCCATGTTACTTAAATCATGTGTAAATGCCAGTACACTGCTGTTTCAGATATGCATTAAGTACTCCATTGTTTAAAATGCAGTCAAATATTTCAACATCTTGCAGTATGAAGCATATATGACTTGCAGAAAATTACTTTTAAAGTATTCTTTAACATACATCACAATTTTAAACTTCTTGAATGCGTGCATGCTGTCACTTTAATAGTCCATGAATCTAAGCATGCTACTACTTTATATATCTGTGGGCGAAAAATATTAGAGCACCTTAAGTTAATGTTCACAACTTGCCTGGATCTTATATTTTTCTTCAAAATGTCCATATATTGTAGTTTGTCTGAGATCAAGACACTCTTTTGAAAACTGATGAAAGTATGTGCAAAAGAAAATACACTGCTGCCTGATTTATGGCTGAATCTGGCAGCTTTAGTTCAAAATATTATGTTCCTCAATATGTCTTAGAAGTATTTTAGTTTGCCAGATAAAGTGCCAACTTGTACACCAATGCATCAGGAAGGCAGAATTCTTGAGCAGATATTTTGGGAACAGACTGTGACCAAGTATGCATTTGAATACAAAGGTGAACATGCAGATGTTTGTGTATGTAGGCATGTCATGTAAATGATATGTTATTACACGATGTACATGCAAGACCAAATAATGGTACAGAAATAACTTCAGTACATTTATTTGCTTAGCTTTATTGATGACTGCAGCCGGGCATATTTTGATTTAAGCATATTGTATAATGCTTCATGTTGGTATGCTGTCATTTGTTTTAGGAAAACCAGATATAATTTTGCCCCAGCTACAGCAATTCAGAGCTTCACCCTCTATGGCAAAGTGAACAAAGTGGAGCTTATCTTCCAGAATGGATGCAGTTGGTGAAGATTATGAAGAATACGGATAGATTTTATTTTGTCTACATTTTCATAAGTGATTTGGCTATTGGGTTAAAATATATTTAATATGCACAAAATATTTTCATAAGTATACATTGTACTCATTCCTCAGTACAAGGAAATGCTCTGTATTCAGGATGATCCTCTCCTGCCAGTTTCTTGCCAAGTTCTACATACCCATATACCCCTTCAAGGGGGTTCAAGTATATGACAAATATGACATTCTTCTTATTTTGTGCTCTTTGTCCTTCTGTTGTCACAGAGGGAGTTAAAGGGCTTCAGTCATGTGCCACAGTTTCTCAAATGCAGGACATGTTACTTTGGTGTAGAAATCAAGATATCACCAAGTGTACTCTCAATAATTTTGGTTGCAAAGCAGTTGAAAGCCAAATTTCTTCTTGATGTGTTATTCTGGTCTCTCTCCTGAGTTGCCATTGCCCCATGTGGAAGTACTGTTATCAAAGCAACACTGAAACAATTTAAAACATTTATTAATGTATTCACTTATATTCTGCTATCCCATCAGAACAACCTAGAAGCACTTTAACTTATTTAGATAATGTTTTGCTCTGATTTGTTGCATTAAGGATATTAATGTATCTGTAACTTTTAAACAGTTTTTTTCTTGTACAAAAATTTTTCTTTCTAGTAATTTCTCCCTTACTCTTCCTGCATATCCTCTACCTGGAAATTCTGTTTTTTTTTTTTTTGTAGTTGTAACACTACATAATCTCTTCCGTATCCCCAGCAGTCCGTGTTATTGTTTCTATTCCTCTTCCTTGGCCTATCAGTTTTTTGCCTACTTTTTCTTCCTAATACATGGTACTCAGCCTTGCCCTGAGCCCAGGCTTACCCTGTCATATGAATGTTTCATGTCTGAGGATTCTACACTGCCTTTTTCCATTCCTAGCACCAGTGTGTACACCAGGAGTGGGTACTTTTTTTTTATCTTGGGACCTGTATGCCTTGGCTTTTTTTTTTTTAATCTACCTTTCTACATGATGAATAAATATGCTATATATCAGTATAATCTTGGTGAGATTTTGTGAAAATAGGATCCATTCCGTGAAGGTACTCAGCAAGGCTTGAGGATGAATTCAGTTCCATCTGTACTATTGTCCTTTCCTTGCTGATTTCGCTCACCATTCATAGTTATCCCAGTGTATAAACTGCTATGTTGGGGCAAATATGTGAACTCATTCATACTTGTGTATTCTGTACTTTAATGTCTAATGAGAAATTTGTCTTAACAGAGAAGATATAATCCCAGTCCAGTGCAAGGGGGGGGGGGGGTGCTGTAATAGTGAATTTATGAATGGAGGTTAATTATGTAAATCCATTCTATACTATTGGGGCTTAAGTTGCAAATAGTGTTTCATTGCTGATAGAGTAACAGAGTAACATAATTGTGGCCATTTAGAACTGAATATCAGGTCTTTCAAAGGGACAGAGCTCTAATCAGACAAGAAGAGCACCTGAAGTATCACAAAAGATGAGAAAAAAAGAAGCAACTAAGCAATTATTATGAGAAGAAAGCTTAATATGTAGTACAATCTGTGTAAATGAAAATGATGCTTGAAATGTTCTGCACAACAATAAAAAAATTAGCAAGTATATTATGACACGGTAAAATATCTATGGATAAAGGAATCCGAAAAGAAAGGCAGATAAGTTTCATTCAGCTAAGTACCATATAAGACATTCAAATAAATGCTCTGACCTTTGTCAAAGGGCTTGTAGGGCAGACAAATTCTGTTCCAAAGAGTCTGTAGGTTTTGAGGGTTGACAGAACTTTGATGCTCTACACACATTGTGTTGAGTTCTGCTTTGGCACCGCTTGTTTATGAGTTCATTACTTTTTTATTTACCAGCAGTGTAACTAGACCCCTAACAGAACCACAGATCAGGTACGTCTGGAGAAAAGTCATCAGTCTTTTGAAGTTAATGCTGTTGCTGAAGACTGTATGACTCAGACATGTTCCATGTTGTGCAATGTGATGGGTCAGGCATACCTTTCACCTGACACCACTGCAGTAGAAACCTGCATCTCATTTGCTTTCTGCCTTCTGTGCTGAAGCAGAGAGTAAATAGAAAATGGCCTGTCATTACATAAATGCACTGGGTGACACCTTTCATAAGACACAGATTAGTGAAGTTGCTGAATATAGTTTTCCTTAGCCTGCAATTTTATTTTCTTAAGCAATAACTGACATACCGCTCTCATTCTTAATTTCATCCCAAAAAGGAAACATAAGACAAAAGCTTCATATTTCTACTTAGACTCAATAGAACCATATGTCTGCATTAGCCTGTTGTAGGTGTCACAGACGTATGTCCTCCATGTGTTATCATACAGTTTTATGACTCATGATCTCTTCATGAGAGCTAAGAAACTGATTATATTCTCTAGTACAGAACATTTTGCTTTGCTATAGTTCAAGTGTTTTGCCAAAGAGGTCAGCAAATGCAAAGAAATCTATATATTTCAGAGTAACATGTCCTGTTACACATTTCAGATGGCCCAGTTCTGTCATGACTCGTGGTTTGTCAGAACAGTAGGTTACAAGCTTAGAACCTGTTCCACATGACTTTTCTGCTGCTATAGAGAAGTAGCTGAATTCTGTTTGTGACATAGCTTTCTGAGGTCTGAAAATGGCACTGAGGTTTTCATTTGTCTGAAATCGTGATTCATACTGTCTCCAAAAATAAATGTTCAGGAAAAAAAAACAATGAGTTGATTTCTGTAATTATTTCCTGCAAATGCTCAAGTTTAGGTGTGAGTAGTAATGATGCAAGGTGTCTTTGTTTTATCATACAGAATTCTAAGTGTCAGATTTTGTAAAACAAGCAGATATTTCCAGCCGTCAGTGATGTAGTGTACCCTCCACAAAAATACCTGTCAACTGTCCAGATTTTCTCAGAATGCCCTCATATTTGCCTAATATTTTTGTTCTGTTTCTCATAAAATTTATGATTTTCTGGCAAGTCAATGAGGACGGAAATCACAAAATAAGCCAGGCATTTGAGTTTCGGACTTCATATCCTTCAGAAAATGCATGCTAACACAAAATCTGTTATTTTTGCAACTTTCCATGTTTGTACCAGCAATATTTAAAATCTGTACCTTATTATTTTTTGGCTTTGTCACGATTTTTTTTGTTCAGAGGTTGAGAGGTGTGCTTGCAAATAATTAGTTAAGTGATCTAGTTAATGTCTGGAAGATATGAAATCCATAGAAATCTAACATATTCTAATATAAGAAACCTGTACATTTGCTTAATAAATTACCTTGATTACCTCTAGACTGTAAAACATTTGGTATATAAACAAAGTCAACTTTCCGTTTGATAAGGCCGTGCACAGACTTATTTGAAAAAAAAAATAAGGGGGTACACTGCTTTTCTTCCTGCAGAGAAGGATGAGTTCTGTGTCTAGGAGACCAATAAACATAAAAAAGTGGTGTTCCATCTACTTCAAGAGATTTGCATATGTCTGTTGATACGTGAACCCCTTAAAGTGCCCTTTTCACTGCTCACACTAAACAACTCTGCATGTTTTACAGAAAGAGTCAAGGAAATATGAAATATGCATAAGCTTTCTGCTACAGTCAGAAGTCCTACAGTTATCTCAGGCTAAGTAACATACTAAATAACAGGTATTTCACTTAAATCAGAAATGTCCAGAACCCATTAAATAGGTTAATAGTGTGATGATATGCTCTAAAGAGAGGCAGACGTGACAGATAGCATATGTGAAAGCTTTATCTGTTCCACAGTTAAATGCAGGAGTTGTACATTAATAAACAATAACATGGTCATCTATAGAGAAACAGAAGGGAAACATTATATACCCCCTGATTCTGCAAGCCTTGCACGGCATGCAGGATCAGCGCAGGAGCTTTAGCAGGCAATATGTCTGTCGTGCCATCCAGGAATAGCCTGCAGGGGCGTGCACGAGCGCTCCTGCACAAGTCCTGCATGGACTAAGCCCCTGTATGCAAATCACCCCATTTGTAGGAGAAATCCATGCAAATGAGGTGAATTTGAGATCCAGGACACTTGAAATTAGCTGAGCAGAAATAGGGTAATCTGCAGAAATGTACTCGGTTAGTAACAAGTACATTTCTGCAAAATCCAAAACCGAGCTGTTTCAGCCCCAAACAAAGATTGCATATCACTCAGGAAGCATGCCAATTGCCAAGTATAAGGCAATTGGCATAGCACACAGCTGAAAAAAATTAAAAAATCAACTTTTATTTTTTTTAGCCGATCTCAACTGTTTAAGCATAGGGCAGCACGTGCAAAAATGGGATGGGGGGAAAATAATAAAATAAACCTAAAATAAGCATTCTAACTAAAATCACTATTCTGCCATGAAAGTCAATGGCAGGCAGAAGACAACATGGCCAGTGAGTAGTGGTTGCTAAGGGGGGAGGCTCAGTGTGAGACATGTAACTATGCATTAGCAGGCAATCCTATGCAAATGAGGGGAATGATAGTGAATCCCAGTTTTCCCCTGCATGCTAGTCAGGTCCCAACAGTGTAAGAGTAAGAATAGCTTGGTGCAAGCCTAGGAGTTAGCTGACATCAAAGGGGGGGGTGTCAGGCATACTGTAAGCGGATTGGAGCCCTGTGGCTCAGGTTTGCTCCATGCTAAGCACAGCTATGCAAGGGTGTGTGTCTGAATCTGCCTAGCACTCTTTACATTGCCTAAGCGGGTGTGCGCACCAGGTTTTAAAGGAAAAAAAAATTAAACCAGGAAATAGCAGCACTGTGCACATTTGAGCACTCCGTTTGAGCGGCACGCCCCCAGGCTTAAACAGGGAGGCAATGGAAGAGAAAACAGCAGTAAGAAGGTAATCACGGAGAACTAGCTTACCTGGCAGGTGAAATGTATCAGAAACAGCCAGTTACACAGGCAGCAGACCAGCCCAGCCCAGAACACTACTATAAACTATGCAAACACCTTCCCCTCTTGTTTTCCCCATACTCTGCACCACCGGTGTATACAAGCGGGGAACGTTTAACAAACAAAACTACAAAATTATAGGGGCTGCAGCAGGCAACATAGAACAGCATGTGCAAGAGGCTGAGGGTGATGAGGATGTGAATGCTGCCGATTAACCCACAGTGAGGAGATGGAGAAGAGTGTACAGACCCAGGGTAAACTACCAAGGGGCTACATGAGCTGGAGATAGTGGAGTGCTATAGGGTGGACAGGGAATTCCTACAGCAAATTGTTGAGCTGTGCCGGTGATGCCTGACACAGCGAACTGACCAAGGGGAACCGATCCTAGTGGTGGATACCAAGGTATGTGTAGGCCTAGGAATACTAGCCACAGGTACCTCCCAAAGCTCAACTGGGGATATCATGAGGATCTCACAGGCATCAGCATCCAGAGTATTCCACCAGTTCCTGGATGCCATGTCAGCACATGCCAGTGAGCATGTATATTTCCTCAACACCCATGAGGCGTTGGCCAGCAATATGCATCTCTTCCACCAAATAGCAGAATATCCTGAGGTAGTGGGTACTATAGACTGCATGCACATATGCATCAAACACCACCCAGTGATCAGGATAGGGCTTACATCAACTGCAGGGGCCTCCCTTCCATTAACTGCCAGGTAGTGTGCAACACCCAGGGCATTATAATGAATGTGTGTGCTGGCTACCCTGGAAGCTGTCACAATTCCCACATTTGACATTTGATGCAGCTGTACCAGAGATTTGCCAATGGAGACATCCCCTATGTTCCCCTAGTAGGGGATGCTGGTTACACACTGGAGCCGTGGCTGATGACACCCATCAGAAATGCACACACACCTGAACAAGAACGCCATAATGAGGCACACGCACAGACCAGACTTATAATAGACCGTGTGTTTGGGATGCTCAAGTCACAGTTCCAGTGTCTGGACACATCCGGTGGAGCCTTGCAGTACTCACCAGCTACATGTACTCAAATTGTTATGGTATGTGCCATGCTACACAATATTATCCTGCGGAAACTGTTGCAGCAGGAACAGCATGGAGCAGAGCTACACAGCCCCCCACCAATGCCAAGGCCTGCACAGGCACAGAGTGACTCGGAGGAGGAACAACCTGAGCCTTTCCCAGTAGGCAGATGGAGGCATGCTCAGTATGCCCTGGCCTTGGCAAAGAGGCAATGCATAGCACATACACTGACACAGTAGGGACCCAGAGAATGACACCTCTCTCTGACTTGCACATACAGTAAAAGGGATGCCAAACATGACACTACCTGTGCTCAAAAATGTATAGGGAGTGTACTATGTGCATCTGACATAGGCAGCCCTCCAGCACTATCCTCAGTCCTGGCACACCCACAAGGTAAGTCAATCAACCTACCAATTGCCAAATGGAGTAGAATGTGTCGTTACCTGTATCGATGGTATGGATGTCAGTATGCAAGGGAATTGGGTGGCTGAATGTTATGGCAGCAGATAGTAGACACCCATATGGCACCATGACATCTGTAACACATACTGGAGTCACCATAGTAGCCAGTACTACACAGGGTGACAAAACCCACTGCAGGAAATTGCTGGGCGACATGTGTGGCCATATGACTCACACATGTTAGTCAGGGAGGTTCACATACCCAACAACAGTCTCAGCCAGCAGGACATGTGTAGACAAACCCAAACAGAGCCTGTGCTATGGCCTCTGAATGATGCCTATGGGTAACCCCCCCCCCCAGGCCTACACAGACAGACTATAGCAGGTCAGGCAGTGGGATGTTAGTTCTGAAGGGTAGGAAGTCAGGCACTAATATGTAGGGCAACCAAAGCTAAGACTTGTAGTACACTGATATGCCTCTAGTCAGTATGATAGGTTAGAATACAGAATGAAATGGAATACCTGACATACCAGTAATAGCAAATGTGTGCAAGTGCCAGGTGTGCACCCCCATCCTATGTAGACATGTAGAAACAGTAAGGTGTGCCCCCCAAAATCATGTGTAGAAATGTAGAAACAGTCAGGTGAGCCCTCCCCCAATCCTGTGTAGAAATGTAAAAACAGTGTCCCCCCTCACAGCCTTATGTAGAAATGTAGTAACAGTCAGATGTGCCCCTCCCACTCCCATGTAGACATGTAGAAACAGTCAGGTGTGCCCCTACTCCCAATCCAGCATAGAAATGTAGTAACAGTCAGGTGTGCCCCCCCCCACGCCTATGTAGACATGTGGAAACAGACAGGTATCCCCCTTCCCCCAATCCAGTGTAGAAATGTAATGACACTCAGGTTGTTGTTGTTGTTGTGTCTTTCGGTTTTTCCCGGTTAGGGGTCGCCACAGCGGAACTCCAGTCTGCTAATGATTGGCAGTTGATTTTTACGTGCTGAGTTGCCAGCCCTAATGCACAACCTTCAACGAAGGTATGCCCATTCATGCATGTCTCCACGCAGAAGACGCTCTAGCTGAGAGTCGAACCGGTCAGTGTCTTACTGTGAGGCGACAACGCTACCGCAGCACCACCACCGCGTGCCCCCCCAATCCTGTGTAGAAATCTAGTAACATGTATGAGTAGGTATAATACGAGTGGAGCACAGATGCCCAGAGGTGGCCAAGGTAGCAGGACAGGTTGTAGCATTTGCATAATATGCAGGTCTGTGTGTGTTAGGATGGTGTGTGTTTCATAATGCGTGAGAGTTGTCAGTATGTATGCATGTTGAGGTAAGACCTGGTGGCCATTGCCCACTACTGCTGATAACAGGGACAAGCCCTCATGACTGCAGTGCCAAAGACAATCCCCACCAGTATAACACATGCTAGCAGTAAGCCATTGTAAATGTATGGTGGTAATATGTGTCACCATCTGAAAGACTGACATGGCATGACTGTTGGGCCAGATATACAAGCAGTACACAGGGGAAAGTACCCCAGACATACAGTATATATTTTATGTCACTGTGAAATGGAGACACCCTTGGATTTGTACATATAGGTAAGGATCACAGTAACTGGACCTGTAGTAGGGGATACCGGTGATGTCTGCCTGAACACCTGCAGATCACAAAGGAGGTAGGACTGATGTATTGGGAATCAGCTGATGTACCTGCACATGCCAGTATAACTGTAATGCCCCATGCATATCTGTGTATCAGATGCAAGTAGTGTCCATAGCACACATGCACCCAGCCACGCAAACACCGCCCACAGGCACCTCTCTGGCAATATCCCTGCTGTGGGGAATGGGTACAGTAAGACTCCACCTGTATATGGCAATAGCGGAAGACTGCAGCATGCAGTGTAGGTGTCCCATGCAGGTGTGTCCCTAGATGTAGGTAGCACCCTGCCAGCATCCACACCACCTGATCAAGACTGATAGAAAGTATTGACATGAACAACTATCACACCTACCCTGTCACCCCAGGGGAATACACTGTATGGTGGTCTGGGCCAGTAGGACTGACAGAATGCAACAGCCTGCCACATCTGGCCTGCACCAACACCTAATGTCCCACAGGCACCTGCCAAATGCCCGTGTCTCACACGTACTGCCAATACATGTTATGTTATGGACACCCAAATAACATAACACACTCCACATAAGCCATATGCAAGGCCATGTGGACAAACCACAGTAAAATGTCCACCATGTCCCACTGAATGAACTGTGGACCAACACTAACACACACCTGTGATGGGGTGATACCCTTAGGAAAAGTATCAGAGAATGTACGCATAATGTAAGGAAGAGGATAGAATAACAGAGGGGGGGTGGGAGCGTGGGCGGCATGGAATGTGCAAGATCCGACACAAAGCTGTGTGCACACACTATCACTGGCTGTAAACACATAAATGGGTGGCTACATACCTGCCCGAACACCACAATAGGAGTAAGTCCTGACTCGCGGCCCCTGCCTCTGGGTAACCTGTGCGAATCTGTACAGCTGTGAAGTATTTGCCATAGCAATATAAGGCCATACTGACATGTTGATGAATGTAGAAGTATGGGATCCTCTGCTAGGACTGTACCAAGGTGCTAAACCGGATACACAGACCCAGCTGCAAGTGTCTGCAGCTCCCCCACCAGGATGCCATTACCTACCATGAATATGTAGGCGTCTGCCCACAATACTGCACACAGCTGCAGTCACCCTTGTCCCCCAAGACATCACTGTGAGCAGGAATGTCCACCTGACAGTACATGAGGACAGAAAACATCACAGTGTATAATAGTACACATGTCTGAATATCTCTGCTAACAGCAGTACCATGTAGCTGAAGCAGCACAGACACAATCACCTACAGTACACACTATCCACTACACACTTTGTCCCCATATTGCCAAATGATTGACGGATATCCTGCAGAAACAATTTGCTACATGTAAGTGTACAACACAAAGGTCTGCACTTGAGTACAAACTACCTGGAATCAATCCACACATGCAAAACAGAAGGCCATACTGGGCAAGCTCACACACTTAGAGAAATTAAGGCAATGTCAATGTCAATGTTAGGCTAGTCACACTCAGTACAATTAAAATGCCCTACTTTGGCAATCCTGCTGATGTCATTCACTGTGAAATACACCTTTGGGGAAGAGGCATGCTAGCAATTTCTGTGGTGTGTCCTATAACAGCATCACACTGTAGTGTGATATAGACCTCTGGTAGGGGTTCTATTCCAACACATGGCAGTTGTGGATGTTTTGTGTAATGTCTGTGTAGGGAGCAATGCATTTTAGGCTACTCACACTCAGTACAATTCAAATACCCTACTTTGCCAATCCTGCTGATGTCATTCACTGTGAAATACACCTTTGGGGAAGGGGTACTCCAGTAATCTCCATGGTGCATCCTATAACTGCGTGCTGCTGTAGTGTAATATACTCATTAGATAGGAGTTCTAATCCCAGACATGACAGGTGTGTGTGTCTGTGTATGTCATTTGTATCCTGTGTGGAGGTGGTTGTGAGTGTGTAACAACTGGACTCAATGTGGAGTGGATTTTGCAAACTTCTTATATGGTGGCCCTAGTATATATCACAATGTCCACCGTACAGGGATAACAGATGTGAAATAGCAGAGAGGCTGGGGTGCAAAGCCATACCCCTACATGTGATATCAATGCCAGTGAACTATGTTAGCAACCCTTGTATTACCCAGGGAACACTCTCAACACATGTCTCATACACACACACACACACACTTGCCTAAGCATCACCCACTATGTTGGCAGTACCCTGCATATTGCCCACTGACAGTAAGCATGGTTTGATTGTAGTGGGCTACAGAGGGCATGGCATCCTGTCCATCAGTCCAATAGGCATGTACATGCCAACAGTGCACCTCCCCTGTGTTACCCATTGGACACTTGCAACACCTGTGGTGCCAGCAAATGTGACTCACAAAGGACATACCATGCCTGAAACACAAGCCCTGTATGGACAGATGCCACTGGCACCAAGGAGTACCGGTATCATGCTATCAATGTAGGTGCAGGGTCAACCTGCTGTCCATTAACAGTTCTTGCCACATGAGGCCATGACTGGCACATCTAATGATAACAATCTGTGTACACAACATGGGCCAGATACCCCAGGTACAGTACCAAATGTCACTGTACATGTATGTGGGAGGTATGCACATTGCAGACACAGTCCATGTCATGGACTAAGGAACACATACATGGCAAGCAATGCACAGCATTGGCCACACGCAATAGTCACCCAGGTGACTGGATGGTGAATATAATCCCCACTTGTGTGGGCAAATCCCAACACTACAACCCTGAGCCACAATGCAGACCATTATCATGTGGCCTGATGCCAAGGTATACCCATCACCTAGCCTTGTATAGCCATCTGGCACTGTCGACCACTACACACCCATGAAGCAATGCACCCATGCACGTCAGTACTGGCACCCTTGCCTATGTGTATGACCACATTCATATTCACTACAACCCCCACTGGCATATTGAAGCATGCTGTCTGATGTCAGACACCTCCACATACTCTTTGCCCATATAACTGCCGTATGACCCCTGTGGTGTATGTGATACCTGCACAGTACTGTGTTGTGGCAATCCCACTAGTGATGAGTTGTATTCATGGCCCTGTCAAGTGTGTCAATGTGTGTGCATCCCTATGAGAGTGTGGCTGTGTTGACGCTGACACCTGTCCATGCAGGCAGGCACATGTACTACACCTACCGTGTAGTTACCATATCCCTGTTGCAGATGTCACTCACCATCACATATACATTCTGAGGGATCCTTAACATGTAACTTTATGTGGTGCATCCAATAACTGCATGGACATGTGATAGCACTACATAGTCATCAGGGGTTTGAGACCCTGTACTGGTAGGTGTGTGACACAAGCATGCTTATGTTTTACTCTCCCACCCCTCCCTGATTTTTCATTGCCTCTGTCTGCCTCTCTCACTCCCTCTCTGGTGGATGTGGAGACTTACACCTGCTTTGCTTAGGCAGCAACATGTGTACTGTAAGTGATGCTCGTGATCAGCTGATGGCCTCTGCATGAATTGGAGCCCTCCTCTAGCTGATTGCATGTGGAACAGCAGTGGTAACATTCCCATAGCCAATTGCATGGAAACACACTCCAATATCTAGGAACATCTTGTTGGTGTTGGGACTTTCATTCACTGTGAGCAGGAACTCGATCTGTTGTTTGCCAAACAGTATCTCAGATGGATTGGGGATTTACAACATACACTGTGGAAACAGGCCAACACACAGGAGGGGGATGTACCTGACCTGACTACAGACTGTAAGTGCTGCTATACTGCATTTGGAGTAATGCTGGTTTAACAGAGTGTGTGTGTGTGTGTGTGTGTGTGTGTGGATATGGCTGTCCTACATGTTTTAGTACCTCCCATGTCAGTGCTATGTTTATGAGGGAACCCTCATCTGTAAGATCATCTGCAGACTGGGCAGTGTGTGCTGCTTTTTATTTCATGTGTTACCCACAGAGCACCTATCTGTGAAATGCAGAAGGTAGTGTGAGGAATGCAGTCTGTAGATGGTGACAGCCATGAGAGTAACTGATTTCATATCCCTCATAGGACATATGTTGCAACAAACTCTGTTAGAACAGTAAATGTATGAGGTTATTACAGCAACATGTCAATATTGGCCCTGTGTATGTGCCTCCAGCCACAACCCTGTCAACCTTTGTACATATGTCATGCGGTAAGGGGTGCATATGTGCTGTACACCATAATTAGTGACATTATATCTGATAACAAGCCAGTGAGATATCAGACTGCTACACATGCTATGTATAGTAGGGGTTATATTTGATGACATAACCGGGTCATTCTGTGGTTGTGTGTACAGTACTGAGGTCTGTGTACTTATGGTGATTGTCGACAGTGTGTGTATTGTTAATATGTACCTTGGCCTGTGTACAGACTGTGGTAGATGTCATTGTTCTTGGTCCTGTTCTATCTGATGTTACATGCTGCTCCACTGTATGTTACCCTATCAGCTTACATGTTTGTAGGGCCATACACGCACATATCCCATACCACAGACAGGCATCGGACCACACTGTGTAGCTGCACAGTATATGTAGGGTTAGTGTGTGAGTGGCACATATGAGGTTGGTGTTGAACAGATAGTCCATATACCGTAATATTATGCTAGCTTACCATATGTGACTGTGTTCACATTGGTTGTGGTTAAGCACTGTCACACAGGTGTATGTAACCCTGTGCTGGGGCATGCCTGTAGAGCCTGCTATATATGCAGGTACATGTGCACTCCACCATAGGAAATGTAGGCCAGTGTTGAGCCACTCTGCCTGTACCCTGCACAGTGCTTTGTTACATGCCTAGCAACTTAGTGTACTTACCCAGTGAGATCTAATGTCCAAATACTTGCCAATGTACTGCTGTCGGGCCACCATAACAGTCATTTATGTCAGACAGAGCAGTGGGATGCTGTACAGATGTATGTCAATATCTAGTGGGAAGTATGTGGCCATGGCACCTCTGAACCAGTGGTTATTATGTGGCAGGACAGACAGGGATGTGTGAATACATAACCTATGGGGGGAAATGTATACCAGTAGTTATGTGTTATACCCATTTACATGGCTGTTAACATCCACATTCTCAGGAGTGGTCCACATTGTCAGGAGTGTTCCAGAGTGTGTCAGACTGTCCACATATATTGGCCAATATCTCTGCTGTTGTCCACAGGAGCATTACATGCTAGCAGTGGTACTGTACTATGATGTCCTTAAGATGTCTGTCAGTAGCCAATGGTGCACATGTTAAAAGCAGATGTGACCTCCCACACACACACTGTGAAGACAATCCCTATTACAGTAGCAATAGTCTACAAATATACCTGCTATACCTACCTGACATCCCCTTGCACTACGAAGTTGGGACTATAGGGGCTGAGGTAGGGCTACACTCCATGTTCAGGACATATGGTGAAGATATATGTTTATATAATTATCCAGATATCTATATAG